>NW_022589716.1:34606657-34606845 GCF_004348235.1 Phoca vitulina | reverse complement strand
CTCTAATAACTTCCATATTTTTTTCAAGCCCAGCTAGTATCTTTAAAGTGATGATTCTGAACTCTAGATCTGATATCATACTAATTTCCATATTGAGTAGGTCCCTGGCAGTCGGTACTACCTCTTGTTCTTTTTGTTGAGGTGATTTTTTCTGTCTTGTCATTTTGCCCAGAGGAGAATAGATTAAT
>NW_022589716.1:34506555-34606557 GCF_004348235.1 Phoca vitulina | reverse complement strand
AAAAAAAAAAAAGAAAAAAAAGAAAAAGATAAAGATAAAAACAAACAAAAACAGAACAAAACAAAACAAAAAAACCAGAATATGATCAAATATGATCAGGCTGGTATATAGATCAGTGCCACACACTAGATTTTGGGTGTATTTTGGTCTGTTAGAAGAAAGTGCCTCCCAAAATTTTAAAGAAAGAAAAACTTATATATGTACAAAAATAAGGGTTGATATGATGAAGGGATGGAATATGACTGTAAGGATGGAAATTATAAAAAAATTTATAAAAGGAATTGATAAGAAGTTGTTTGAAAAAACAAAGAAGAGGATTTTTAAAAAAAAAGAAAAAGGAGAGAATGTGATCAGGCAGGGGAGTAGAAAAAAACCGTATACTAGAGATTTAGGGTATATTTTGATCTGTTAGAAGAAACTATCTCAAAATTTTAAAGAGAGAACAACTTATATATATATGCCCAAAATACGGGTAACTACTATGAAGGGATAGAATACGACTCTAAAAATGAAAAATAAAAATGTTTTTTGAAAAAGGGATTGATAAGATGTTGTTTGAAAAAGGGAAAAAGAAAAATTAAAAAAAAAAAGACAGTTAAAAAAAAAAAACTTTGAAAGACTAAAGAATCATGGTAAAAAAGCCATGGATTCTATGTGCAGTATTCCCCTAGCACCGGAGTTCTGCTGTTCTCAGTGATCGGTAAACTTGGTCTTGGCTGGCTGTTCTCGCTGATCTTCTGGGGGAGGGGCCTGTTGCCGTGGTTCCCAAATGTCTTTGCCAGAGGTGGAATTGCCCCACCCTTGCAGGGTCTGGGCTAAGTAATCTGCTCGGGTTTGCTCTCGGGAGCTTTTGTTCCCTGCAAGCTTTCCGTACAGCTTTGGAGGCCGAGAGTGAAAATGGCGGCCTCCCAATCTCTGCCTCGGAGGAGGCGAGAACTCGGGGTCCTGCTCCTCAGTGCGCCCCCAGAGAAAAGCAATCAATCACTCCCATCTCCCCGGTCTCCAGCCGCACTCTGTGCTCACCCAGCCTGTGACCGCGCGTTTCTATCTCTGGCACCCGACCCCGTGTGGAGTCTCCAAACCCCGCAGATCCCTGCGGTGCGCTCCCGTGCCGCTCCTCCTAGGGGAGGAAGGGGAGTCTCCCCAGATCTGCCGCTTGTCGGGTCCCTTCTGGAAGAGCAGTGGCCCTCCTGTTCCACAGATCACTGTTTATCACAACCCCGAGCTGAGAGCCCACTTCTCGGCTCCGTCTTTGCAGCTGGCTTCCCCGCTCTGATACCTGGGAGCTCTGCCACACTCAGGCACCCCTGGTCTTTCTGTGACCCCGGGGGTCCTGAGGCCACACTGTCCCAGCGAGGGTTCCATCCCCTGCCTAGCCACT
This sequence comes from Phoca vitulina, assembly GCF_004348235.1. NCBI lineage: Eukaryota > Metazoa > Chordata > Mammalia > Carnivora > Phocidae > Phoca > Phoca vitulina. Next base: position 34,605,176 of record NW_022589716.1, on the reverse strand, counting down.
GGAGCAACGTCCCTCAGCGGAGCCGACTTCTAAAAGTTCCAATTTTGTGCTCCACTTTCTATCACTTGCCAGAAGTGGCCGACGGAGGCCCCCTCCCTCCCGCCGTCTATCCTCCCGAATATCGCCTTGGATTCACTTCTCCGCACGTCCTACCTTCCAGAAAGTGGTCGCTTTTCTGTTCAGAGAGTTGTTGCTATTCTTTTCTTCGATCTTCTGTTGAGTTTGTAGGTGTTCAGAATGGTTTGATCCCTATCCAGCTGAATTCCTGAGACCAGACGAAATCCAGGTCTCCTACTCCTCTGCCATCTTGCTCCGTCCCCTGAGTTACATAGGTTTTGGAGCGCTTAGAATCTCTGGCATATTGTTAATGACCATTCATTATTCTTCCTTTGTTCTGTGTTTCAGTTTTTTATCCAATGATTGATTGATTGATTTCTAAAACCCTGGAGTTCAGGTATATAAGGGTTCTGCATTCCAGAGGCATTGGGGAATAGACAAAGAATAAAAGCTCACATTTTAGAGAGTAAGGTAGACTCAAGAACAATGTCCTGTATTTTTCTGTACGATCCAAGTGTTTTCCAGGTAGTTATTACATATTATTTTGATAGACCAAGTAGCTTTCCTTATCTGTGAAGTGACATTCTTCATCCTGTCTTCTAGACAAGCAGTTTTACAAAACGAACTAGACATTCTGAAATATTGCCAATGGGCATGATTTATGGCATAAGTAATTGATTACTAATCACAGTGAAAGTATTAAATTTTAGGAAAAATTACCTTTAATAGAAGATTTAAGGTTACCCCCATGGGAATACCATGTTCAATCTCTTGAATTCCTCAATCCCAGTGCTTTCTTGAGTAGGAACAAAAGGATGGAATTTCAGGAATCAAGGGAGAACTGCACATAGTCTCTTGTTCGTTTTATTAGTGCCAGAGTTTTTAATATCAAGCATGGCTGTGGAACTGTCTGACAGATATGAATGTCATCTGTCACGTGTTAGTGGTTTAGAGTCATTGGTGGACCATGAGCTCCTTGAGAGCATAGTCTGTGACTTAATTATTTCTTTTTCTCTTCACAGAGAAAAAATGCTACAGCCATTTGTTCATTCACTCACTCAACAAGTGTGTTGTGTGGTTTTTCTCTCCTATATATCTGGTTAGCATTAATGTGCTTGTGAGTGTGAAAGCAGGTGAGGAATCTGACTAGGGAGTTTGGAGACTTGGGCTTGTCAAACTCTCTTCAGTAAGGAAAGAGCTATGTGCAGTAAAGACAGAAATAGAGTTCTGTATATCAGCCTCCATCCTAGGTGCTGGGGAATTAACTGTGAGGGAAGCATACAAAACAATACCTGTCTTCATGGAACCTACATTTTTGTTGGGGAGATAGAAAGTAAATAAGATAAATAAATGAAATTTTAAATGTGCTAGGGATAAACATTATAGAGAAAATAAAGGAAGAAGAGAGGAGAGGGATGTAACAGCCACGTGGTAATGGTGGTGATGCTTACAATTTTATATGGATGGCCACTGACAGCCTCACTGAGGTGATATTTACATTAAGACTTGAAGGAAACAAAGGCACATAATTATTGTTTACAAAGCATTTGTTGAGTGAATAAAAATTGTTTCAGTGAGTTGAGTGAATAAAGATTGTTTACCTGGTGGACCAAACAGGGAAAGGCGTTCAGAATATTATTTTTGCTTATTCCCTGAAGTCAAGTGTCAGTCATGGCAGGCTGGCCCTACCTGAACATGGGGAGTAAAAGGAACAGGGTGAAGGAAGGAATGGCCTGGCTGGGGCTTGAGGAAGGAAATGGTGGAAGTAAATCACAGATGTTCAGACAGAATGCTCACCCAATACTAGTTCTGAGGCTACCTGGCACTTCATCTTCTCGTAGGAACCTAACTATGTCTCCCTGCCTTATCAGTCCTATACCTGTCATCATTTTTCTCCCTTAGATTATGCTTCTGTTTAGGAGGGTTTGTATTAGACCTTCTTAGAATCAAATAGGCATGTGCATTTTTTTTCTAATCAATCTCTCTATCATTAATTTCCCTTCAAAAACTTTTTCAGGCTGTTAACAAAAATAAATTATCAGTAATTGCTAGTAACGGCTGATTTGTCTGGGATTATCACTGAAGTATAAAATGCAATTTAGAATCTCATTATGATTATTATTCCATTTCATTCACTAAATATGGTGACCTTCTAATTTAGAAATTTAAGATGCTTATTAGATAAATGTTAAAATGGTACTGGTATAATTGTGATGATCTTTTTCTAGTTTCTTTTCCATTTGCTTTTATAATATTTTGTTTTTTGCCATTGGGGAATGGGGTTGGGAGGTAATGGCCATTTCTTTACTGTCTTCTCTGAAGCCAGACATTAAAGAGACTTGCAAACTGTAAAACACTGCCAATCTTCTCATTATCTTAGTTTTTGGAAAAATAAGAGTTTTCACAAAATAGTTTGTTTATATTTTATTTATGTTAACATGTAATGGGTTTATGATTCTTATTTTTAAATGAGTTCATAAAGTTTAAAATTGTTCTTAATTTTAATTTCTAATATAGTAAATATCAATAGATGTAACTCTGAACAAAAGCTCTTTGGGGCCCTCAATAATTTTTAAGAGTTGGAGAGCTGTTGGTTTAAGGTCAAGAGTGTGGACATTGAAATCAGATGGATCACCTGTTACCAAGCACTAGGTGACCATAAGCATTATATACCCACACAGTGCCAGTTACTTCACCTGTAAAATGAGAAGGATCATACTACCTATATCATAGGACTATTTTGAGGTGTAACTGACAAAAGGTATGGGAAAAGCAGTGCATGGCAAGTATTAAGCATTCAGTAAATGTTAGGTATTATAATTTGCCCAGCTCTGTGTCCTGGAGATCCAGAAGCTAAGGGAGATCAGTCAGATTAAGTGCCTTGTTCAAGGTCCCACAGAGTCTGTATTGGGACCTGTCTTCTGATTCTCACTATCCTATCTTGTATCTTCAATAACTTCATCAGCCATTGGCTCCAAAGTTGCTCAGAGCAATAGAATCATCACATTTTGTTTTCCCTTTTGAAATTAAGAAAAAAAACCACTTTTCTGTTAAATGATTTGGAAGTTAAAATGATCATAATCCTTCTACTTCATTATAATTGTATGACATTTGCAGTTCTCTAACTACTTTCAACCAATTATCTTCAGCTGCATAAGGTAGTCAGAGCAGGTGATTTTTTGTCTCCATTTAATAGATGAGGAATTTTGGGGATCAGGGAAGGTTAAATGACTTGCCTAACTTTTAATGACAGATCAGGCATTGAATAGCAGGCTTTCTAACTTCCCGGTGTTATATTATGCAGCCGTTCAGCATTGTAAATATCATCTAACCTAACTGCTTAATTTTACAGAGGAAAATGAGTCCCAGAGAGGTGAAATGACTTTCCAAGGGAACAAAGTTCCCAAATAAAGTGGAGAAGAAACTAAAATACTAAATGTGGTTTTGGGATTCTGTATTTCTTGTTTTGGGTTTGAGTTTACTAGAACTTAATGATGATAATTCCATTTTCTTCTGATTCTGGGTTATATAAATACTATGGGGCTGTTGTCTTAGTATTTTAAATATTACAGTTTGGGTAATGAATATTTGCCTCATCAGCTAGGTTGTTTAATGGCCCCTGTTCCTGTGTTCTCTGTGTTTAAAATCTCAGATTCATTGTATTGTGGATCTCTTTGGAGGTAATTGGCATTAACTTGCACCAAGGGATACATCCATTGCTTCCCAGGACTGAGCTTTACTTCAGACATTGGCAAATTTCAATTTTGTATACTTTTTTTTTGTGTTTTGGTGGTCTGTGTAGTTGTTGGTTTTCTGGAAGGAGGAGGAGGAAAGGAATTATTGATTCTAATATAAAACCAGACATTTGCAGATTTCAATTTTTATACTTTTTTGTGTTTGGGTGGTCTGTGTATTTGTTGGTTTTCTGGAAGAAGGAGGAAGAAAGGAATTATTGATTCTAATATCAAATCATTGGGGCATTATCTATTTTTGTAGAAAGATGTACAATGTAATAGAAAAAAATAACATATCTGTTCCTTTTGGGCTTTGTATCAAAACAGCTGCATGTCTCATATTTGTAGTTCTTTAGTTAAAAAGAAATTTCAAAGACAAGGGGGAACAAAGAACACTAAGTATCCTTAGCATTATTGTTTTTTCCATATGTTGCCGTGTGATATCAGTCTTGTCTAGGGTGTTTTGGGTAAGTATAAGGAACATGGAAATGATTGAAAGACTAAGAATGAACTTTGTTCATTTAGAGGTGAGTTTGAGCAGTGTATGGGTGGAGAAAGATGAGTACTGGTAGCAGCCTTCAACCTCATCTCTATTTTCTAAGCTGCCTCCCAAATTTATATTTTCCACTCAGCAAAACCAAAGTCCTGAGTTTCTCATATCCACCCTCTTTAGGAGGCAATCATTTTGAGTGTACCTTTGTAGAGTCTCACAGAGCATCCAAAGCAGTCTACTTTATCACCTTGCCTTGTTTCTGGAAAAGCTTTAGTTCTTACCACTCAAGCAATTTAAGCATATATTGTTCTAGGTTTCTGCATCTGGAAGATTTTTGCTGTGCAGCAGAGGTGAATTATTTCCTCTGAGAAGATGTCATTCCATTGGCTGCTATGACCAGTAAGTGGATGATTGCTCACAGGCGTATCAGGACCATCAGTTGGTCCTTGTTAACTGAGGTTTTCTCTTTGGCAAATTACATTTCATGAAAATACCTGCTTCTATGTAGCCTCCTCTATAGTGATTTCTGTTGGACCTGGTGGTTTGGAAAGAGCCTTGCCTTTTATGCCACTTGCATTTTCCTGGACTTCACTGGCAAAGTAATTAGGAGCAAGTAGTAGGGAGTCGTGAATTTGCTGAGGCTCATGGAGGAGGTGCCTCTCTTCCTTTGATTTCTGATTTCCAAAGAAGATAGAGTGGGGAATGGTTACCCAACAAATTCACTATTATTCTCCTAAATTACAGCCATTTAAAAAGTTCCATTTCCTCCATGAAGGCCTTCTCTTTTTGAAATAGCAATATTGTTTTTGTAAAAACTACTCATGCTTTCTATAAAATTTGAAACAAAGTATAAAGTACTAAGAAAATGAAAATCAACTCAAATCCCACCACTCAGAGAAAACAAGTTAACATTATGGTGGACACCCCACAAAGTCCATCCCTAACCTCTTTGTTTTTGGAATGCCTGTGTGCCAAAGATGATGTCATACTTGTTTCTGGTTTGTATGTTTTATCTCTCCTAGATTATATACTCTCTTTTAATAGAAAGATAAAGATGATGTCTCATATATCTTTGTATAGTAACTAACAAAGCATTGTGTATTTGGTAGGCTTTCAAAGAATACTTTGTAAAATATAGAAGTCAGAATTTAAGTTCTACTTTAAGACCCTAATTTTGGATGGTCTGTGCTCTCCTTGGAACAGATTGCAAATGGAAGATAGTGATAGTAGAAGACTGGGGAAAACAGATGAAATCACAAAGCATGTAGATTTTTCTTTGGGTTTTTTTTCGGTGTTTCACTGTCATGCTGGGGTACAGCCTCCAGGTGCCCTGGTGATGAGCTCTGGTCTGCTAATGCATTCTCATAAAGCCTAAATGAAACTCCTTGCTGTGGGTACTGAGCAGTGGCAATCAGCATTTGGGGTTTGATTACTGAACTTTTGGTGCTTTTAGATTCCAGTGATTTTTAGTAATGTGTGTCTTGGCAAAAGGACAGCGTATTAGCTCAAATGTCATGTTTAAAGGGTAGGCGGCCTGTCTGAGGTTCCAGTTGTGTAGCCGCCAAGAAAGTTTGAATTACAATTTTAATAATAAGGCAGCTTGCAATCTCTTAATCAAAGGTGAGGTGTTAGAACAAAGCCGAGTCCCAGCAGATAGCCCAGGATTTCAGCCTTTTCAGTCTGGGTACATTTATCCACAGGGTGCACTTTGATCCAGCAGAAAGGCCTAGACCCAGGAAACTTCTAGGTATTTTCTAAATAATCTTCTTAGCACTCGGCCTCCAAGAGGAACTTTTAAATATATGGACTCCTGCCAGGCAGTGAGCCAGTCTGGTCATTTATCCGCTGGACATTTATTACATAGAAAAAGAGTTTAAATAGACAAAGATTTTATCATCTAAAATAGACTGACTTAGCCTGTTTCATTTGTCAAAAAGGCCCTCCTTTTCCATCTTTCATTTTTCTGTAGTGAAATCATACCCATTCTCCCTCTATTCTACCCAAGCATAATGTAATCTCTCTCTTTCTCCTTTGAAGATGGGGTGCCTGGGTGGCTCAGTCGTTAAGCGTCTGCCTTCAGCTCAGGTCATGATCCCAGGGTCCTGGGATCAAGCCCTGCATCAGGCTCCCTGCTCAGCGGGAAGCCTGCTTCTCCCTCTCCCTCTCCCCCTGCTTGTGTTCCCTCTCTCACTGGCTCTCTCTCTCTGTCAAATAAAGAAATAAAACCTTTAAAAAAAAGTTTATAAAGATAATATTGCACAATTAAAATAGGAGCAATTGAGTTGGTTATTAAATAGTATTAGTAATTTTAAAATAGGCATTTTATAGTTTTCTCTCACTTCATATCAGCAATCCTTATGTCAGACCTTCAGATTCTGACAGAGTAAATCTGTTGGAAATTTTAAAATTTAATTTAAATTAATTCTATTAATTTTCATTATTTAAAATTTTTACCTTTTTATTTTAAAATAATTCCAGACATAAAAAATTGCAAAAATAGTGCAAAGAATTCCCATATATCCTTTACCAGGTTCTCTAAATGTTAATATTTTCCCACATTTGCTTTATTATTATCTACCTATATACAGTTTTTCTACTTAGTTGTTCAAACATTGCAGGCACGATCCCTTTGAGGAGAATTGTAGACAAAGACAAAAATGTATTTTTATAGTCATGTGTTGAAAGCTTTTTCTACATGTTCAATAAATAATAATAAAATAACAAAACATTACTAACACTATTAGCACTTAAAATTGATGGAGTAAGTGCTGTATGCCAGGTATGTGCTTATGTATCAGTCAGAGTCCCACTAGAAAAACAGAGCCAGTAGGATATTTATATATGCCATGTATAAATATATGCGTGTGTGTACGCATACAAGGAATTGTCTTATGTGACTATGGGTCCAAAATCTGTAGGTCAAGCCATTAGGAAGGTTGGAAACTCTCAAGTGGAAAATGACACTGTAGTTCACAGGTGGGATTTCTTCTTCCTCAGGGAACCCTCAGTTCTGCTTTTCCTCCTTTCAAATAACTGGATCAGGTCCACTCATATTATAACAATCTCTTTTACTTAAAGTCAACTGACTATAAATGTGAACCACCTCTACCAAATACCTTTGCAGCAACATCTAGATTAGTATTTGATTAATTAATTGGGTGTTAGAGGCTAGCCAAGTAGACACAAAAAAACTGACCTTCACATATTATCCAATTTATTACTCAAAGCTCTGTGACAGAGGCATTATTATCTCCATTTTATAACTGAAGAAACTGAGGGTAAGTAATTTGCCCACAGTTACATTAAATAGTAAGTAGCAGAAGTATAATTTGAGCGCATACATTCTGGCTTCAGAACCCTTTCTCTTGACTACTACAGTATACTCTCTCCCTAAGAACTAAATAACTGGCCATCAGCTTCTTTGCAACATCTAAAAAGAACTCAGGTGTATAAAGCAAAGAACCAACAAATTTAATTCAACAATGGACATTAATTAATTTTACTATGTGCTGGGAACTATGCCAGGCAAAAAAAATACAATGACACAAACTTCCTCTCAAGAAGCCCATCTAACTAGAACCAGGTGGTGAAGCATTATTGCCGCAAATGAAGCAGAAAGAACACTGATCTGGGGAAAGCAGTCGTCTGAAGTTTAGGAAAATTGGATTCTGGTCCTTGCTGCTACAAAGTAGCTTCCTACCCTGGCCTGATCAATGAAGGCTACTTAAGGCAAGTAACGTAACTCTTTTTTTTTTTTTTTTTTAAGATTTTATTTATTTATTTGACAGAGAGAGACAGTGAGCGAGGGAACACAAGCAGGGGGAGTATGAGAGGGAGAAGCAGGCTTCCCGCGGAGCAGGGAGCCCGATGCGGGGCTCGATCCCAGGACACTGGGATCATGACCTGAGCCGAAGGCAGATGCTTAATGACTGAGCCACCCAGGCGCCCCAACATAACTCTTTTTTGAACTTCAATTTCTTTATGTGCAAAATAAGAGGAAACAAAGAAGTTGATAACTGAGGCATCATTCCAACAGGCTTCAATTCACCATTATCAAAATATGTGCAGTCTTTAGACTAAGCACTTGATGTGTATTACCTCACTGAATCCTCACAACTCTTATGAGGTAGTCATCATCATTCCCATTTTACAGATGAGCCAACTGAGGTAAGACAATTTAATAACTTGCTAAAGGTCGCCAGCTAGAAAGTGGAGGAATCTGGATTTGAACCTAGATAATATGGCTTTGAGTTCAAATTCTTAACATCTGTGTTATACTTCTCTGAAATACACTGGGAAGGTCTTAGCAAAATTTGAATATGTGACCCCTGTTTTACAAAGCCACTGCTTTAATAATCCTTGAGGATAGACAGCTTTTAAAATATGTATACAAAATCATCAAGTACAAACGTGTGTTTTATGATATTTGTGTTTATTCCTATTATAAATATAATGTATATTATGTATGTGTGTGCTTAGTCTTAAATTTATATTTTTTCCTTTTCACACAATTGTTTGGGTGCTTAATTAGAATTTAATGCCTATCGGAAAATTAATAAAAATCTGGACTTTGTCCAGTGTTTTAGATTCTACCTTGAGATTTTTTTTTTTTAAAAGGTTTTATTTATTTATTTGATAGAGAGAGACACAGCGAGAGAGGGAACACAAGCAGGGGGAGTGGGAGAAGGAGAAGCAGGCTTCCTGTGGAGCAGGGAGCCGGATGCGGGGCTTGATCCCAGGACCCTGGGATCATGACCTGAGCCGAAGGCAGACGCTTAATGACTGAGCCACCCAGGCGCCCCTGCCTTGAGATTTTGAAGCAGAGCTTCCACTTGTGCTGGACTCAATTAAAAAAAAAAAAAAAAGTTGGTTAAAGTATTATCACAGCTCCATTTATTTGTCAATTACATCTCAATAAAAAATGTTTTTAAAAGTATAATCATAGGTCTAGGAAGTCTGAATTTGGAGAAAGATAAGCTGGAAAATGCACCTCAACACTGCCTTGGCCAAGACTCAAGAGGAAGTGAAAAGCTGCTGATGTGACCATTGTGGGTCATAGCCTAATAGACTCTTTGAGGTCTGCTGAAAAAATAATTGTGTGATCTTTTGGTGTCCAGCTGTGGCATTCAGTACTAAAATTTTGAATTTTGAGAATAAAGCAGATGGAACATGTATTTTGTGAAAGGAACACCTCAGTGGTTAGTTTACACTGAACCTGTCAAAACTGGAAGGAAAGAGGGGTGCCTGGGTGGCTCAGTCAGTTAAACGTCTACCTTTGGCTCAGGTCATGGTCCTGGGGTCCCAGGATTCCCCCGCATCTGGCTCCCTGCTCAGCAGGGAGTCTGCTTCTCCCTCTCCTTCTGCCCCTCTCCCTTGCTCATGCTTTCTCCCTCTCTCTCTCAAATAAATAAATAAAAATCTTAAAAAAAAAAAAAAAACCTGGAAGGAAAGAATTGCTGTTTGTGACATCCACTGAAGTGTGGGTAAAAGTGGTTCTCACCCCCTGGAAACACGGGACTCTCTGGGAGTGACTGCTCTGTGGAGATCAACTGGATTCTAATTCCTTTATTTTATGAATGAGGAAGCTGAAATCTAGAGAGCAGTGACACAGAGGTTTGCATGCAGGTCATGAGCAGAGTCAGGGCCACAATAGGGTGTTCCTTGAGGGCCTTCCTTCAATTTTGAGGGAGACAATAAATGTGATTTAGGGAATGTCCCCAAATTTCCACAGCTTCAGTTTCTCCATCTGTATGTTTAAAGAGATGGGACTAGGTCAGAAATGTTGTATGCATAAACTACTGGGACTTCATCAAGATAAAAACCTTCTGCATAGAGAAGGAAACAGTCAACAAAATTAAAAGGCAACCTATGGAATGGCAGAAGATATTTGCAAATGACATATCTGATAAAGGGTTAATATCTAAAATATATGAAGAACTTAATCAAACTCAACACCCAAAAAACAAATAATCCAGTTAAAAAATGGGCAGAAGACATGAATAGACATTTTTCCAAAGAAGACATCCAGATGGCTAAAAGACACATGAAAAGATGCTCCACATCACTCATTATCAGGGAAATACAAATCAAAACTACAATGAGATATCACCTCACACCTGTCAGAATGGTTAAAATTAACAACATGGGAAATAACAGGTGTTGGTGGGTGGGAATGCAAACTGGTGCAGCCACACTGGAAAATCCTATTGAGGTTCTTCGAAAAGTCAAAAATAGAACTACCCTAAACCCAGCAATTGCACTACTAGGTATTTATCCAAAAGATACAAAAATACTAATTCAAAAGGATACATGCACCCCAATGTTTATAGCAGCATTATCAACAATAACCAAATTATGGAAAGAGCCTAAATGCCCATAGACTGATGAATGGATAAAGAAGATGTGATATATATAGAGATACATACACACACACAATGGAATATTACTCAGCTGTCAAAAACAATGAAATCTTGCCATTCACAATGCCATGATGGAGCTAGAGTGTATTATGCTAAGCAAAATAAGTCAGTCAGAGAAAGACAAATACCATATGATTTCACTCATATGTGGAATTTAAGAAACAAAACAGATGAACATAGTGGGGAAAAAAAGAGAGAGGCAAACCAGAAAACAGACTCTCAACTATAGAGAACAAACTGAGGGTTAATTGGAGGGGAGAAGGGTGGTGGGATGGGTTAAATGGGTGATTATTAAGGAGGGCACTTGTGTGATAAGCACTGGGTGTTCTATGTAAGTGATGAATCACTAAATTCTACACCTGAACTAATATTACTCAGTAATGTTAACTAACTGGAATTTAAATAAAAACTTGAAAAAAAAAAAAAAGAGAAAGAATTGCTAAATGCATGGCACTATTTCTGTCTCTGTCTCCTTCAGGACTCATACCAGGCACCACGAATAGCTTATGGCCAGTACATAATAATATGCCAAGTACTTAGGGTATGCTAGATGTTCCAGTGAATACATTACATATATTATTCCATTAAACTCTCACACCTTACCTATGAGATAGTTTTATTATCCTCATTTTATAAATTAGAGAACTGATGGTTAGAGAGATTTAGTAACTTGGTCAACGTTGCACCATCAGGGAACAGTGAAGCAAGACTTCAATCCTTGGAAATCTAACCCCAGAGCCCGCATTCTTGAGTACTACATCATATTGCCAGAATAGCATGTCGGTTTCTGCTTCTTCCTCCCTTTACCTATTACTAATTAGACACATACTCTGTCCTAGTGTCCTCAAAATCCTTCTCATCTGATTGCTCCATGCATCAACCACCATTTGATCAGATCAGAGTGGGCATTTAAGATAAACTTTTTTTATTATCCCTGAATTAGACAATCTCTAAGGACTCTTGGTTTTAGATTCCCATAAGTAATTTTAAGGATTGAAGGAAGGCATTATATAATAATATTTACCCAAACTGGAATATAGGGTATTTTGGCTGGCTGAGCTGGTGTCCCAGATGTTTATGTTTTTTGGGCTGAGATTGAACTGCTGTGGTTAGAGTGGGAAGGACTGAAAAGGGTGAAATTGCTCATCAGACACTTTTTGAGGTAGCTCAAGTAGAACTGCTCTAGAGTCCAGATGACAAAGAATGTCACCTGGGAGGAGGCCATTCCCTTTCTGACTGTAAGAAATCCATGCCACCAAGGGCATCCACATGCAATGTCTTTGGCGAAACATTGCCATGTTTGTGATAGACACCTGCAGAGACTCCTTTAGGAAACTGTAGTAGTACAAACTCTAGATCCACACTGCCTGGGTTAAACTGCTGGCTCTGCTATTGATTAGCTGATGGCTGGGGGCTAGTTATTTAATTCTTCTGTGGACTTGTTTCCTCACATATAAAAATGGGATAAGCACAATACCTAAGTCATGGGTTGTTGTGTGGATTGAGTTGATATACACAAATCACTTAAGACAGTGTCTGGGGTACACAATAATCACCAAAAAAGTATTTATCAGTTTATTGTGTTATACATATTTTAAAGGTTTCAAAAAGCTCTAAATTGTGGATCATTTCTGTAACTAATGAAACAAGAACCTCATTACCTCATTCATCAAGCTGACTTTTGTTATGTTGTTTAACACTTGGAGATGGAGTGGTAGGTTAACAGGGAGTTGATAGTTTACAGATAGGTTAGTAAGCTTGACCTATTCATTGCCCTGGTATACACTACCCAGTGTTTTCTTTGCCTGGAATGCCACCCACCTTCTATCTGTGTGGTTTGGTTTTGGGGGAATGTCCATAAATTTAACTTATGTGCCTGCTTAGATTGCCCCTTGGATCACCACTTTGAGAAGGATTCTGGTGTCATATTTGGGCTCAGTGGGAAACAGTGCTATATGCAGTCCGTAATGTCTGCCATAAGTGTAGGAAAGGGGGAAGCTGCATGCTTGCCATCAGGATTGGCTACATAATTTGTGAGAACCAGTGCAAAATGAAAATGTAGGCACCCTTGTCCAAAAGCAGGAAAAAAGGATCATTACATATATGAAAATATAAAGCTTTTTCCTTTCCTCCATGGTCTCTATGTCTTGATTTGTCATGGTATTTTTATTTACTATTTAACATTGTTCTAAATTTTGAAATAAAAATTTGAATTAGTTGCATTAATTTTACCATTCATCTTATATTGTTCAATGCCAGTTTTAAATACAAATATAAAGGCATTTAACTTGTATGCAAAATCACCAAAATTACTCAATTTGTTTTTCATAGCTTGTACATATATATTCTTATCAGAGCAGTGAAAATGTTTCACAGAACTAATTCCACTATTATTGTTTCACTTCTTGGTATGCAAACGTTCTATCAAATCTCTCTACCTTAGGCTACTGATGTAAGAAAGGACTGAAAGAAAAGAAACTATGGTTAACCCTATCTTTCCCTTTTCTTCTGTGTCCTCATTTTCAGCATGAATGGTTGGCTAATACAGGGAAGTAACTAAATAAGGAAGGCTATGATAGGGTTCATTGGTCGTTCATGTTTCTTAGGACACTCCTCTTCTCTTTCTGTGTTCAAAGCAAGTTCTGGTTCAAATGAAAATTGTGGCCTCTTGGGGCTGTTCACTTACTGTAGTCATATCATACTTACCTTGTACTCACTTTGAGTCTTACTGAACTCCCACACGTTGTGGCTCTACTGGAATTCTGTACTCATAGGGTATTGTGTGCATAATATGAAAATGGAGTGGCAAGAAATGGAGGTAGACACTTATATTTCATATTACGTCTATTTCTTCTACTCATGTACATTCTCCATTGTCCCGGCACATTCCACATAAAAAACACAAGTTCAAAGATAAAATTACTAAGGATTTCAAGTCAGCATTAAAGCAAGTATGGGGCCCTTCTGATCACAGGACTCTGTGTGACTGCACAGGTCCCATGTCTATAAAACTGACCCTGCTTGCATTTGTGGTCAGATACTATCTTTTCCTTACAGGATCCTAAGACCCAGCTCCTTCTTGGAAGACTTTCTTGGTTATGATAGCGCAAATTGATCACTGCTGCTGGATCACTACCCTGGATTTCTGTAGATCTCACCTTTATTTGCCTGTTACATGCTATAAACTGCCTTTTGTGCACTCGCATGTGAGTAGGGAATGGGCAGAGGGAGAGAATCTTCAAGCAGGCTTCCCACCGAATGCAGAGCCCGACTCAATCTCATGATCCGTGAGATCACGACCTGAGTTGAAACCAAGAGTTGGATGCTTAACTGGCTGAGCCACCCAGGCATCACTTGTCTTGATTTTACTTATATTTTGTTATAAGAATTAAATGCTATAAGTTTTCTAAGAGTATGGAATGCCTGTCACATGACAAATTTTAGTTATTCTTATTACTATTATTGTTATTATCCATTTTATTCCCAAGAGTGCCATTCTGCTCATTTTCAAGATGAGGAATGTGAGGGACATTGAGAAGACACAGTCAGCCAGTTGAAGACCTTTTTATCTTTAGAATGGTATAATCCAATATGGATTAACGACGTGCAGCTATTGAATACTTGAAATGTGGCTGGTCTGAACTGAGATGTGCTATCAGTATGAAATGCACACTAGATTTTGAAGACTTGGTTTCAAATAAAGAGTATAAAAATCCCATGAATATTTTTATATTGATTACATGTTGAAATAACCTTTTGGACATATTGGGTTAAATAAAGTACATTATTAAAATTAATTTCATCTGTGTTCTTTTTGCTTTTTAATATATGACTATTAGAAAGTTTAAAATTACTAATGTTGCTCCATTATATTCCTATAATATAGGAACTGTGGGGACTGACAATTGGAGGTGAAGCCATCTTTAAGTACATATTCCACTGAGTGAGCTAATAAAGCTCTTTAAATTCCTTGCTCATCATGATCTTTCAGATTTAATTTTAATGACCACAGGAGGGAATTTTAGATTTTACTTATCAATGTAAAAAAAATTTAAAGCTGGTAATTGGTTTGCTTCTCAGACGAACCTAATTCTCCTTGACAGGAATCTGAGAGGCTTTCTGTTCCTCCATGTGGTGTTAATGGCCTAAAGCAGAGTACAAGCTTTAGAATGGAAGATTTGAATATCAGCTTCCTTGTTTAGCTGTGTGACTTCAGGCAAACTGTTTAGCCTTTTGTGTCTCAGTTTCTTTATCTAAAAAAAGGGACAATAATATCTACCGAGTGGGATATATGCCTTCTGGATATAGTCTTTATCATTTTCTAGCTTGTTCTGTATTCTGGGAGGATGACCTATGAACTGTGTCAATCGCCATCCTTGCCCACTGATTTCAGGTTCAGTTTGGACAGTGGGGGTGGGTACTCTATGGGCATCAGAATTCTGGGAGAGAAGTATGTGGATAAACTTCTCTGGAGTGAACACAGATATTTGTATTCCATGTTAAGGCAGAGAGCATCCTCTGTGAATGAGGCTCTAGGTAACCAGGTGGGCAAGATACCCATTCTGTGGATGCCCTAGTACTCGCTCAATGGGATCTTGTACAAATGGCTAAAGGGCAAGGAGAGATTATTATCCATGAGCTCAACAACATAGGCTTCCTCTCAAAAAAACTTGGTGTCCAACCTGCCCACAACAGAGGCTAATGCTAAACTCCTAACTACATGTGACCACTTTTTAAAGGGAACAGATGGCCACTTGGTGACAGATTCATTACATTGGACCTCTTACTTCATGGAGGGGACTTTGATTTCTCTTCA
Organism: Phoca vitulina; assembly: GCF_004348235.1. Classification (NCBI taxonomy): domain Eukaryota; kingdom Metazoa; phylum Chordata; class Mammalia; order Carnivora; family Phocidae; genus Phoca; species Phoca vitulina. The sequence continues at coordinate 34,589,657 of NW_022589716.1, read as the reverse complement.
AAGGATAAAGACATATTTCATGTGTATATATGCGTTCCCTGCTCTCTGCTCTTCTGCCATCACAGTAGTATCCCAATATCACTTCTGACCCAGGGTCACATTTCCAACAAAAAATGTGCCATAGTCAGCTCACGTCTATGGAATTCATTGATTTTATCATGTTCCACATCACCTAGAAGCAGCTACTTAACAGAATAGTGGACTGACTTGGTGAAGGCTTAGCTATGAAGCTAGTAGGAAAATGATACTCTGCAAATTTTGGAGTGCTACATTTCATGATATAGTATATATGCCTTAAAACCAATGGATACAGTGTCATCCTTTGTAGCTTGAATGCTGAGGTCTGGAAACTAAGAAAAAAATTATGATTCTTTCTAAAGATGGTAAAGAATACTTTATTTAAGAGAGAATACTACAGGGTGCCTGGGTGGCTCAGTTGGTTAAGCGCCTGACTTCGGCTCAGGTCATGATCCCAGGGCCCTGGGACTGATCCCAGCATCAGGCTCCCTGCTCCGAGGGGAACCTGCTTCTCCGTCTCCTTCTGCCACTCCTCTTGCTTGGGCATTCTCTCTCTCTCTCTCTCAAATAAATAAATATAATCTTTAAAAAGAGAGAAAGAGACTACTACAATGGGGTTTTGTAGTAGGAGAGAGAAATTAGAATACAATAAGGAAAAGTGGGAATTTATAGCCAAGGAGCAGGGTGAGGCGCAGTGGATAGAAAATTACTAAGAGGAAACATCAGGGGAAAGGGGATTCTGGCTAACCCAACCTAAGAAAATACTTAAGGCAGGCTAGGGACATTAGACATCACATGGGGGATGGTTATGAAGATGAGGATCCTGATCAGATATTGAGGATGGGGGATTATGGCTAAACTGATTTAGCAGGGTTCTTGCTAAAATTGGACAGTGCAGAGAGCAACATGAAAGCTCAAATGTCAGGGCCTTGTTGAGAAGAGCACCCAAATGAGCGTGAGTAAAGTTTGGTCAGGGAGACACTCTTGGTCAGAACCAAGGATGAAGGTGGGAGTGGCCTGTTTTACAAATACACCCAATTCAAATACACCCAATAACCCATGGGGAGAACGAAGAGCTTTTCCTCCTCCTCCTATTTAGAGAGAGAGTGGGGGGGGGGCAGAAGGAGAGAGAGTCCTAAGCAGACTCCGTGCTGAGTGCAGAGCAGGACGTGGGGCTTGATCTCACAACCCTGAGATCACAACCTGAGCTGAAACCAAGAGTCGGATGCTCAACCGACTGTGCTACCCAGGCGTCCCCATGGGAAGAACTTCTGCTTCATGTCCCAGAGATCCTAATGCTCAAAGAAAGGATGCATCCAAATGGGATACAGTCATGGTTCCAGTGAATTGGAAGCTGAAACTGCTCCTGGACATTATGTGCTTCTCATGTTGCTGGACCATAAGATAGAAGAGTTCACCATACTCGGTATGGTGAGTGATCCTGATTACCAGGGGAAATGGGTTAGTGCTACACAATTGAGTGAGGAGGACTGTGTCTGGGACTTTAGGGATCCCCTGTGGTACCTCTTGCCCAACAGTCTTGGTCAGTGTGATGATGGCAGGCTAGGTCCGGGGACCCAGAAGGGGTCCTGCAGGACCAGCCAGGAGGCTCCTTGGCTTCGTGAATGATGGAAATCAAAAATGAGCCAGCAGGAAGTGAGAGCAGAGTTTATTGAAGAAATAAAAAAGCAGATACAGAGTGTCTGGGAGAATTGGAAAGGAAAGAAGCATGAGTCTTATCTTCATTTGGGGTCTGAGGGTTTTTATTGAGGACAGTGGTCTCATGTACATGTCCCCTCAGGCATCTAGGAACCAGTTAGAACAAAGATGAGGGCCCAGGTGTTATTCCTTGGAGCTAGAAAGCGGTGTTGAGATGTCTGGCACCAGTGGTCTGGAACATGCATGTGATAACTTCCTCTGGTCATTCTCACCTGGTTCTTCCTTAGATGTTATCTATTCTAAAGAAATCATTAATTCCTTGTCCTTTACAAGGAGGACATCATGAGGCATGTGTAGAGTGGGGAGGGGGTGCAGGTCCTAGCAAGAATAGAAGCAGGAAAAGGAACAAAGGCAGATTTTTATGGAGTCCTTCAGTTTCCCTGTCTCAAGTGGACAACTGCAGCAACCCAATAAAGATAACTCTCCAAGAATTCAGATCCTTCAGGGATAAATGTTTGGGCACTGTATCAGTGAAGAAGATCATCTGGTTGGGTTACAGACTGTGGGTAGGGGGAGCATGTGTAATAGTGGTGGAGGAACGCTTGCTGCTGTGCTTACCAACTTAGGCTTTATGCTCAAATACAGAAGCTACAGGAAGTGGAACAGTTACATTTAATGTTATCTCCCCTCCTTCTTTACTCTGACATCTCTTATGAAGAGCACTGATGGCTCCTCATGTTTTCAATGACTACACTGACATCATCCCATCCTGATTTGCCATCTTTTCAATTGGGTTCAATTTAGAGTGGGTGATGAGGGGGTGAAAAGGGAGTGGATTGTACTGGATAACTTCTGTCCCCCCACCTAGATCTACCTTTTACCCTTTTCTAGCCTCTTCTGTGCTGGGCACTCACATGGGTTCCTCCAGTGGGATCCTTTGCCCTCTGGTTCCAATTGTGTTCATTCAGTGGGGATGGAGGTGTGGAAGGTACTAGCAGGTGTGGATAGTGAGTTTAGAGTTTCTATCCCCTTGGCTATTTCCCTACTGCATCACAAAGGTTGACTGCTTAACTTCCAGGAGAGCCAAGTCTTCTGTTGCCATTTGCAGCCTCTCAGAGTTCCCAAAAGCTGTTGATAGCCTCAGGTTACTGCAGCATTCCTCCTTAGATGACTTGAAATTCTTCTGGGACCCTGACTTGATGTGCCTGCCTTGCTGGGTTGTTTTAAGGATTGGAGATAGTGAATACAAATCATTCAGTACAATGACTAGTGCTTGGTAGGCACTCAAAATGATAATCCAATCCCCCCCATCCTTTTAAATTCTAAATTCAAATGATTGCTTAAAGAATTAGCACTGTTTTAGGAAATAAATGAGATAATGTATGTGAAAGTTCTTTGTAAAGTGTAAATTGCGATATAAGCAAGATATACTTATATTAGACTTCCAGAGTTTTAAAATTATTATTGAAAAAAAAATACAGCCATACCTGTCTTGCCTTAATCAGATGCAATTAGATTTTTCTCAGAAATGGAGTAGGATAGAAACTTTAACTGCAGATTTCCATGCAAATCTCATTGAGTTAAAAACTTTGTTCATTTTCTTCTGGCTCTAGGTCTTTGGTTTTAGATTTCCCATTCCCATTTCCTCTTCTTTCTAGCCCAGTGAAGCATGAGTATCAAGATGAGCAGACGGAGTGGTAATTGCTTTTCTGTTTCATTGTAGAAAAAAGGAGAAAAAGCAATGGAAAAAAGCATTTTGAAATATGGAAGAACCTATTAAGTCTGCACTGTGGTTTTCCACAGTACCTTCTGACACAGGAAGGGAAATGGTGCAGCAAGACATACAGATGTCGATTTTCCTTCTGCTCTAGAACTTTACATACCATAAGTCAGAGTTATTAGGAGGACCTTGAAGGAGAGGGCAGAGAACTGCATCTTGGCCCAAGCCTTACTTTTTCATTTTCGTGTGGCAAGTGACCATTAGGGTATTTATTTCTTTCTCTAAGCTTACATTTGCTATCCTGGTTTAATGAAACCCTTTTGTTGTGTCCCATGCTGTTTTATTGTCCTTCCAGATGAAATAGTTTGTAGAAATGATGTGAGCAAAGAAGTTAGCATTTGTTCATTAAAAATTGTGTGGTGGCACACTCCTTCCCAGGACAGCAGAGATTGTGTAGAGATAAGTGGTGAAGAGCATGCACCCAGAGACACTTAGTCCTGGGTTTGATTCCCGAGTTCCTTCCTTATCAGGCTGTTAGCTCAGCCTCAGTTTCCTTCTCTGTCACATGGGGCTAATAATTGTATCTTGTTGGGGCAATCAAGTGCAACAGTGACTGAACAAGCCCTTATAAAATGTCAAGTGCTGAACTGACTTAAGGGGTTATTATTTCTAAGCTAACAATCTCTCATAAATGCTTTTGACTTTCATCAAACTGTATTCTCCTTGAAATAAAGACCAAGAAACGCTTAGTAACTGAATAAGGCATGTGATGATACTGTCCACAAAAGAAAGTCTTCTGATTAAATAACACATGTACAAGTCTCTAGAATAGTGCCTGGCATATGATAAGCCCTCAATAAATGTTTGTTTCCTTCTTTAGTAAAACATTGAAAATGCAGATTTTAACTTTTCGGAGGAGACTATCCATTACTAGGACATCTTTCCCATGCAGAAAGTACTTTAGTTGTAAGGTAACGGATGGTATTACCAATATGCTATATCCTGTAAGGTAGCTTTTACCTGGATCACCTTGTTTGACCCTCATAGCACCTGTATGAAGAAAGTAGAACAGGTTCTATTCTAATTATCCTAATATTGCACAAAAGAGAACCAAGGTTTGAGCAGTTAAATTTCTGACTCTTCCAAAGTCGTATGGCTAGACTCCTTGATGCTAATTTTGACCCTTTCCCAAATACACTTGAGGGAAGCAGAGTGGGGATAGTTGTTAGCTTCCCTTTTCTAGGCAAGGATTGTGCTTGGCTGAGGAGTTATTTCTTTCTGGTGCTTGATGATTTATATTGATGATTATGGAGCTTAGGTTCATGACTGAACCTGTGGTAATGGTAGTACTATGAGGGTGGGGCAGGGCTGGCTGTCCAGGATGAGAGCTTAGAGGGTGGGGGTGAGATAGTATTGAAGAGATAAATACAAAATGAGGTCTGAGCATAACTGAACTGCCATGGGGAATAGAAGAAGTGGGAGGGCAGGGTATTAAATTGCTATAGCATCATCTGTATCTGGTCAGGAGTGGATTTGGGGTCTACCCCTGCCTTTTCCATAAAGCATTCAAAACAGACATTCCTCAAGACATTTTTGGAGTCTTATGGAACTTGAAAACTAGAAGGACCTCAGAGGTCATCCTTAGTGCTCCTTGTATTTTATGGATAGGAATTCCTAAATTCATGTAGCTAGTATACTGGAGCTTTATTTAATAAATAAATGCCTTTATAGCATTTATTATGTGTTAGGCACTGTGCCAGGTGCTTACAAATAATAATTCATTTATTCCTCACAGTGACTCTAGCAGAAAGTTACTACAGGTCCACAGTCCCTTATTTGCAATTCCGAATTTCAAAAAAAATTTGGAAAAACATAAAAGTTTTTGGAACATTGGTACAAACTCATTGGTGGCAAAACCTGATCTGGACTGATACAAATCTGGCTAATTGTCTTTGTACCATGTAGTTAAATAATCATACATTTTGCTTCAAAACATGTCAGTGGTTTGGTTATGAGGTATTGCCCAAGACTTTGTTGCAAGTGTTAAACAATACTTAGTAAAACCCCATACCTTTCCAAAATCCAAAAAGTTGTGAATTTCAGAAAACATCTGACTCTGAAGATTTTGGGTAAGAGATTGTGGAATCTGTATTATTATTCTCTCACCTACCGAGGCAAATAGATTGCATAACTTGTAAGGGTAAACAGTGGCATTTATGGGAGTCTATGCTAGGAAGTCTGGCTTGAAAGTCTGTTCTTATAGCCAACATAGATGCTCTCTGATCCTCACCACATAGTCTTCTTATGACAAGGCCAACCATATATATTTAGAGACTGCCATTTATTGCTTTGCCCAGGTAGTCTGTATGCATATCATGTGAGTTCAGAAACCCCTTAATTTCATTCCCTATTGTCACCACTTTAGTTCTGCCCTTATTTATTGTCTCCGCCCATTTGTTTACCACAGATCAGTCAGGGTGATCTTTCAAAATGCAAATCTGATTTCTATTATACCTACTCTATCAACCTCTGTTTCCATGTTTTCCCATTGTGTTTATAAGAACCCAAATCTTCCACTTAGCATGGTTTAACTCTGCCTGTCTCTCCAGTCTCAACCCATGCCAGAGCCCCCAGGCATTTTGTGCTACAGACACCCCTACCTTCTTTCAGTTCCTTGACTACATTGTGGTCCCGCTTGGTACAGGGCCTTTTCAGGTGCTGTCTCCTCTTCCAGGAAGACTCTCCTTATCTAGCTCTCCCACCTCTGCCATGCCCTAGTGACCTCCACCTTACTTTTCAGGCCCCAGCTCAAAGTTACTTTTATAGGGATGTTTTTAAGTCATAACAGTTTCCATTTTACACTTACTTGTGTAATTATTTCATGAACGTCTATCTTCACTTATGTAGTGAACCATGAAGGCAAGAATTATTTCCATTTTTGTTCACTATTATGACTTTATCCTCAGTGTCAGTCATCTGGTAAGAGATGAATACAAATTTGTTAAATAAAATGAAAGAATGATGTTTGGGCAGAATGTGAGGTTTATTTTTTTATTTTGTTGAGATAGGTGTAGGGGTTTCAGAGATTTGTGTATTTGTTCATGGACAAAACTATCCCCACCATCTTCTTGGGTGTCATAAGAGTTGGAATTTCAGATGTTCTTTAAAAGTTAATGTCTGGCCTGGAGGACTTAAGCTTTCACTTCCAGAACTGCAATTTCTAAGGGCCTTCCTTTCTTGCTCCTATTGACATAGAAGGGACATTTGAAATGAGAAGCAGAAGAGAGAAAATACACTGTTTTCCTGAAAGTTCAGATAACAAACCAAGTTGTATTAGTTGCTCAGCTGGCTGCAGCCCTCATATTAAGTATTATTAGAGCAGCAAGGGCATTTAGCTGTTATCTACAAGTCTTATGCTGAAGCTGGGGTTGTCTGCAGAGAGTAGTGCTGCCTTTTGATTATTTTAATGTATATATATTTGGGGCACCTGATTGGCTCAGTCGGTTAAGTGTCTGACTTGGTTTTGGTTCAGGTCATGATTGCAGGGTCATGAGATCAACACCTGAGTTGGGCTCCAAGCTCAGTGGAGAGTCTGCTTGAGATTCTCTCCCTCTGCCCCTCCCCCCACTCACACACACATGATCTTTCTTTAAAATAAATAAATAAATCTTTAAAAAATTTTAAGTATATTTGTGGAATTACTATAAAGGTCTCTAGAAATCTGTCACATGAAAATTTAGTAAATATTCGAGTGATCAGTTTTTCTAATATGTTGTCCCAAATTCCCTCTTTTCTCTATAATTCATTCCCTCTAATGAAAAGAAACACATTTTTTATTTACAGATTTGTTGAATGCAGTAATCCATTATTTGGGGGTAATTGCTAGAGTATCTCACCTTGTTGGTTTCCAACAAAGCTTCCCAGATTGACATCTCACAATTTGAAAATTAAATGCAATATGAAAGCTATTAACTAAACCTGATTGGTAAAGGGGCATTGGATTAACAGTTGTTATTGAGTGGTTTTTTTGCTTGTATTTTCTTAAATACGTCTTGAAAACTTTTCTCAGAATGTATTCAAGGAACTATATTGTCTTAGTTTATTTCTAATAATGCTATTTTTTTTTCTTCAGCTTTGATTTTTTTTTTTTGGCATAATTAGAAATACTAGTCAACATATTATCCTGAGGAACTTATCACCTATGTGGCCACCAATTGGCTTCCCTAGCCCCACATTTCTCTTACCTGATTTCCCTCTTACCTTTCCAGACTTCTTTCAACAGAATTTCCTCTCCATCCTAGGAGGATCCAGCCAATTCCCTGGTCCATTAACCTGGGCACCTTCTTGACCATGTCTCCCCTAGGTTTGCCATATCCAGTTGCCCAGAATGTCTGCTGCTTCTTCCTCATTCCTAATCATGACCCTAAACAGTACTGCATTCCAAGGCCTTTTCTAAACTTAATAAATACATAAAGAGCATTTGTTATGTACATGACCCTTTATAATGGGTGTAGGAGTGTGGACAGTGCTTAAGAAGATGGTGGGGTAGTCTGGTAGAATATATGTGCACACCTGCTTGGCAGCAGTGTATCCTGGTCATTACGGATGCAGATTCTGGTGCCATACTACCTGGATTCAAATCTTGGCTTGTACATTTACTATCTGTATAGTCTTATGTGGCATTTAACCTCTTGATTCCTCAATTTCTTCATTTATAAAAATACAAAATGCTTATAACAGTGTCCAGCACAGATAAAACACTCAATTATAATTATTGATTCATATATCCAGGCTTCTGATCCCTGCTCTGTCACTCTCTCAAATCCTTGAATCTCTGGTTTCATAAGACAATGTGAACAGAGAAAAGGGCACAGAGTTTGGAGCTAGAGGGTTGAAACTCCACCATTTATTGCAGATGAGTTAATTAAATTCTTGAAGCTTTGGTTGATCTCTTCAAAAATCATCTATTCTCTGAAGCTACTCAAACATCAGCCTACCTTCCAACTACCTGCAACTTCTACCTTCTCCTGGCTCCTCAGCTACTGTTTTGCTGATAAGTTCCTTCTTGATGAGTTTTTATAGTTTGCAAAGTACTTTTCACAAAAACCATGTAATTAAGTGTGAAACACGTGGGGCATTATTCTCATTTCTATTTTATAGATATGGAAACTCAGGGCCATGGGGATGATAAAACCATCCCAAGTTGGTGTAGCTATAAATCTTGGAAATCAGACTTGAACTTGCTTCTCTGTGGTCTTTCAATTCCACACAAGCCAATGAGTTCAGTTTTTTATTTACCCATATCATTCACTTTTCTTAAACCCCCCCTGTGGTTTTCATCAACTCTGAGCTCCTCATTATGAGTCAACTGCCCTCCTGGGAATCATACTTAATGCAGTGAGTGATGATGAGGAGGCAAGGATGTATAGTAAGTGGCCTCTAGGCCTTGTATATATTCCCTCAACTCCTTTTTTTGCACTATATGAATCTCTTTGGCTTCTGAGTTTTGTTTGATAACAGAAGTTCCAACAGAGAAAATACAGACATTACTTGGTGTAATGGCTTGTGATGGATATGAATCTTTGGGGGTCAAAAGGCCAACCCTGGTAGAGAGAATAATAACTCCCAAAGATAGCTACATCTTAATTCCCAGAACCTGTGGTTGTGTTAGGTTATAGGGCACAGGAGAATTAAGGTTGCTAATCAGCTGACCATAAGTTAGAGTATCTTAGATTATCTAGGTGTGCTCAGTGTAATCACAAGGATCCTTTTTTTTTGCATTTAAAACTCTCCATTATCTGATTATATATTTTTTAAATTTTTTATTATTATGTTAATCACCATACATTACATCATTAGTTTTTGATGTAGTGTTCCATGATTCATTGTTTGTGTATAACACCCAGTGCTCCATTCAATACGTGCCCTCCTTTATACCCATCACTGGGCTAACCCATCCCCCCACCCCCCTCCCCTCTAAAACCCTCAGTTTGTTTCTCAGAGTCCATAGTCTGTCATGGATTGGTCTCTGCCTCCGATTTCCCCCGTTTCATTTTTCCCTTCCTACCATCTTCTTTATTTTTTTTTAAATTTTATTTTATTATGTTATGTTAGTCACCATATGATACATCATTAATTTTTGATGTAGTGATCCACGATTCATTGTTTTTTTTATAACACCCAGTGCTCCATGCATTACGTGCCCTCCTTAATACCCATCACCGGGCTAACCCATTCCCCCACCCCCCTCCCCTCTAAAACCCTCAGTTTGTTTCTCGGAGTCAAAAGTCTCTCATGGCTTGTCTCTCCCTCGATTTCCCCCCCTTCATTTTTCCCTTCCTTCTCCTAATGTCCTCCGTGCTATTCCTTATGTTCCACAAATAAGTGAAACCATGTGATAATTGACTTTTCTCTGCTTGACTTATTTCACTTAGCATAATCTCCTCCAGTCCCATCCATGTTGATGTAAAAGTTGGGTATTCATCCTTTCTGGTGGCTGAGTAATATTCCATTGTATACATGGACCACATCTTTTTTATCCATTCGTCTGTTGAAGGGCATCTCGGCTCTTTCCACAGTTTGGCTATTGCGGACATTGTTGCTATGAACATTGGGATGCATATAGCCCTTCTTTTCACTACATCAGTGTCTTTGGGGTAAATACAGGAGTGCAATTGATGGGGCATAGGGTAGCTCTATTTTTAATTTTTTGAGGCACCTCCACACTGTTTTCCAAAGTGGCTGTACCAACTTGCATTCCCACCAACAGTGTAAGAAGGTTCCCCTTTCTCCACAACCTCTCCAACATTTGTTGTTTCTTGCCTTGTCAATTTTTGCCATTCTAACTGGTGTAAGGTGGTATCTCAATGTGGTTTTGATTGGAATTTCCCTGATGGCTAATGATGATGAACATTTTTCCATGTGTCTGTTAGCCATTTGTATGTCTTCTTTGGAGAAGTGTCTGTTCATGTCTTCTGCCCATTTTTTGACTTGATTATTTGTTTTTTGAGTGTTGAGTTTGAGAAGTTCTTTATAGATCATGGATACCAGCTCTTTATCTGTAGTGTCATCTGCAAATACCTTCTCCCATTCTGTGGGTTGCCTCTCCTACTATCTTCTTCTTTTTTTTTTTTTTTAACATATAATGTATTATTTGTTTCAGAGGTACAGGTCTGTGATTCATCAGTCTTACACAATTCACAGCGCTCACCATAGCACATACCCTCCCCAATGTCTATCTCCCAGCCACCCCATCCCTCCTACCCCCCACCACTCCAGCAATCCTCAGTTTGTTTCCTGAGATTAAGAATTCCTCATATCAATCACAAGGGTCCTTAAGAGTGGAAGGAAAATTGTCCAGAGGAATGGCAGTGTGAGGAAGACATGGCCAGACATTGCTGATTTTAAAGATGGAGGAAGAGGTTCAAGAGCTAAGGGATGTGGGCAGCCTCTAGCAGCTGGAAAGGTCAAAGAAACAGATTCTCCCTTAGAGACTCCAGAAAGGAAGGAAGCCTTGCCAGCACCTTGATTTTAGCTTATTGAGACCTGCTTCAAATTTCTGAACTATAGAACTGTAAGATAATACGTCTCTCTCTCTTTTTTTTTTTAAGATTTGATTTATTTATTTGACACAGAGAGAGAGAGAGAATTCAGAAGCCGGGGGAGCGGCAGGCAGAGGCAGAGGGAGATGCAGACTCCCCGCAGAGCAGGGGGAACCCAATGCAGGACTCGATCCCAGGACTCCGGGATCACGACCCAAGCCGAAGGCAGTCACTCAACCAACTGAGCCACCCAGGCACCCAAGATAATACATTTCTGTTGAAACTAATATAACACTCTATGTTAACTATACTGGAATTAAAAAAAATAAAAATAAACAAGTCAAACCACTTATATCTTAATAAGAAAATAAACTTCTGTTGTTTTAAGCCCCTAAGTTTGTGGAAATTTGCTTCAGCAGCCAAAGAAAACAAATATACTTGATATATGCAAATAAATAGAGCTGTTGTGAGGGGTTAATGAATTAATATAGAAAAGTAATTGAGAAAATCCCTAGACTATAGTAAACAAGAGAGGGTAACATTATTTTTCATATTTGTAATGTTTTAAAATCTGCTTTTTTCCTTTTCACATTTTTCCATTTCATTCTATTTCTGCTATTATATCATTTGTCCCATACACTTTTCAGCCATTCCCTAAGTCTTTTGGTGTGTGCAGTGACTTAGTTCAGTAGGAGAATGTGCACAACATGCTGAATAAAGAAAGGGTGTCTTTACTGCAGTATCTCTTTCACCAGCGCGCACAGAGGAAAGGCGAATTGGGGAAGCCACACAGTGTATTGGTCAAGCACTGTCCATTAAGTGTTGGAGTTGTAAAGACCTTGGTTTATATCAATTGAGTGATCTTGGGGATGTTTCCTAACCTTCCTGAGTCTCTGTTTTCTTCTGTGTGAAATGAGGATCATTATAATGCCTATATTGCACATTTGTTGTGCAGATGAAAAAGATTATGCCTGTGAGCCCTTAGCATAGTACCTGGCACAGAGCTAAAAGCTCAACACTCGTTACAAGGTTTTATTACTGGTGTTGGTGTTTATTGATTGATTTCTCTGGGAGCCAGGGTCAAGAAGTTTGGGTATGGAGATTACAGACCTCCAGCATGTTATCTACAATGAGCACACTGTGAGTGTCTCATAAATATTACATAATATTGGGAACACGCATGTTCTTGATTCTAAAAGATTGTGACAGATAAATGGAGGGTAGAGGATAAAGAAGTCTTTAAAAAACAGGCAAATAAACATACACCTGAATAAAATATTTTAACTGTTTGCTACAGCATTTGGACAGGTTTCAGAGGATGGGATACTGATGCCAGAGAGAATAATATAATTTGACAAGATGGTGTATTATCATGGTATTTTTGCTGCAGTCATCAAGTTTTTCAGTTTCTACTGATCTTATGTTTCCTTTGATGATTTCTGGACTCAGCACTGACATTTCAAAATATTTTATCATTTATATGATAAATTCCTTAAATTGAAGCTGTGTTGTTTCAGGTGATGGTAAGATTGCTTTGAAAGCCATATTAAAGATCTGCATTGAAATTATGTTCATATACTGTTCTTTTTATCACTTTTGGCCTGCACTCATTTATTTAAAAGTTATTTATCATACAAAGTGTCAGCTAAACAAATGGTATTGCTCAAAAGGTCATGCTTGAGTTTTCTCTGATGTGATTAGTTTTATTGGTCTTTATTATTTCTCATTCTTTTTTTAATGTATTGCTATTGATTGTTTTGGAAATGGATTGGTAGAGACTAATTTTGTGGTGTATGGCAGTTTTTAACCCACAGAAAAGGTAATTGTAGGGCTTCCAAATTATTTCAGAGCCAGTGATTATGGTAGATCTTCAGTTTTCATTTGAAGGATTTTATAGGTGTTATATTATTTCACAAGCTTGTGTGTATTTTATATTTCTCTTACACTGGAAAGGTGAAATTATTAACTGACACAGATCACGTTGGGTGCCAGTTATTCCATGTTTTAGTGTACATCTTGGGAATTGTTTGTCCTCCACTCTTCCTTCTGTACTACTTAATAAGATTAATTTCCTTCCAGCTCTGAAATCTTATGACTATTCCTTTCCCCAATTTCAAAGGCATATCATAGTGGATAAAGGAGGGCAATGGGGACTCTGTAGGTTGGGAGATTCTAGGATTGTAGTCCACCTCCTAAATTGTGCTATAAATTTGTACATTCCTCCTAGCCTCTTTGATCTTTATTTTCCCATTTTTCAAATAATAATTGCTCTGCCTCTCTCTTAGAGATACAGTGAGAAGCAGATTATGTGTGCAAAAAGAGTGGACTAAAAATGCAAAGAAAATGATGGATTATTAAGTAGCTGTTTCAAGCTAGTACCTAGGTCAGTAATATTGCATTTGAGAGGAGAGCAGATCTGATCCCCAGGTAGTTATTTGGTATTATAGTAGTGCCACTGGAAAACAGCCACGTGCTGCGAGTTCCCTGGGAAATACATGATGGGAGGGAGAAGCATGTCTGTCCAGAGCTGTGGGCTAACCCTGAGACTAGTCTTGGGTCAGTTCCAGGAAGGGGAGAATATTTATGAAACCCTCAGCTGACCTCCTGCTCTCTTCTATCTAGGATGCTCATCTTCTTCCACCAAGCACGACATTTGGAAAAGATATATTTGAAGACTACAAATCTGCTGAATCAGCAAAGGAGATCACTGAGGTGACCCTCACTAAACCAGATAACCCTGCCACTTCCCATTTGTTACCTTGACATCTGTCACTGCCATGAGACACTGAGGAGGTAATTTCATTTCTTTGAATCAGTTTTCTTATGCATAGAATGAGGAGGTTAGACAATAGACCTAGACATTTCATATAAACTCTTTCAACCTGTTAATAATAATACCTACTGAAAATCTTACCCATAAGGTTGTTTTATGGATTGAATTGTGTCCCTGCCTTAAAAAGGTTATGTTGAAGTTGTAGCCCCAGGACCTCAGAATGTGACCTTATTTGGAAATAAAGTCCATTAAGATGAGGTCATAGTGGAGTAGGGTGGGCGCCAATCCAATATAACTGGTGTCCGCAGAAGAAGATGGCTATGTGAAGATATAGAAAGGAGGAATGCCATGTGACCATGAGGGCTCAGATTGGAGTGATGCAGCTATAAACCAAGAATGCTAAAGCTTTCTAGCAAACCACCACAAGCTACAAAGAGGCAAGGAAGGATTCCGTTACAGGTTTCAGAGGGAACATAACCCTGCTGACACCTCGATTTCAGACTTCTAAACTTCAGAACTGAGAGATAATAAGTTTTCATTATTTTAAGCCATCTAGTTTGTGAGTTCTTTGATGTGGCAGCTCTAGGAAGCTCATATAGATCGCTATACACAGTGAGACAGAAGATGAAAAACAATTTGAAAATTAAAATGCCAGTGGTGGTTACTTGATACTCTCTTGTTTTATGTCACTCACGATTCCAAATGCAGTATTGACCTTACTCTAGGCCAGTTTACCACTTACGCTGCAGGAATAGAAGAGAAGGAAGAAAAATTAACATGCAATAAGGCCAGGTCTCTTCCCATCTGGAAACATGTCCACACCCTATTATTCCATTAGCATGAAAAGAAGAGAAGACAGAAGGGAGCATATAAATGGTGATATTTTATTGCTTAATAGCCCCCCTCCACTTGCAAACATAGCCCAGTGTCCTGGAATCAGGTCTCATCCTTAGGAGTATCACTGAGGGTAGAGGGAGGAAAAAGTGAAGAACTTCCTCTCAGTGCATCTATTAAGAAACAATACAACGTTGACATGTGCTTTTCCCCTCATCCTGAGAACATTTGTATGGAAGTGTGAGTAGGAAAGGGGATATAGTAATATTTATTTTGGGGTATTTGCCTTTTAAAGCTTTTTCAATCATACACTTGGGTGAGTGTGGATAGTAAGAGGATGGAAATGCTGCCCATCATGGGAAATACCACTCTCTTGTTGGTTCTGGTCCTGAGTCTTAGCTATAAGGTGAGAGCTGGGGGATGTGCAACACTGGACCTACATTGAGCTCTGTGCAAGGGAGGAATGTGAAGACAAAAAATAAAGCAGGATAGAGGAATCATGGCAGCTGTATAGCCCACTGGATGGAAGTGGTTTGGTTCTGCCTGGGAAGGACAGGTAGTTTCCAGTTATTTTAATAGTCTTCTTTCACTACCTTCTTCTTTCCAACCTTCTTTTGCCATAGAATATGGTACATTTGGTCCTTCTATAATTATTTGAGTACTGGTATTAGAGGGATATATGGGTGATTGTATGAAGCAAGTCGTTTTAGCAGGTAGACTGCCAATATCAGCCAAATACAATTGTCAAGCTTAAGGGAAAGTAAGTCATTTTATATCTATCTGGGGGAATTAATTTTTCCTATATTTCAAAGACAATACTTGTATTTTCCCTAAAG
This sequence comes from Phoca vitulina, assembly GCF_004348235.1. Taxonomy (NCBI): domain Eukaryota; kingdom Metazoa; phylum Chordata; class Mammalia; order Carnivora; family Phocidae; genus Phoca; species Phoca vitulina. Next base: position 34,574,276 of record NW_022589716.1, on the reverse strand, counting down.
ACCAGTGTTTAGTGCCAGGCCTTTGACAGATGCTTTCATATACATCATTACCATTTACAAAGCAGCTCTGAAATTCTATTTTTATTCCCATGTTGCAGATAAGGACACTGAGGTACAGATGCTCAAGAGCTGATATAAAAATTATCAGTTTCATCATTGTATTAACAATGTATTGCTTTTAGAATAGTGATTGAGATACTTTTTGCTGGATGATATGTCAGGTTCTAACTAAGTTATTTCTTTTTTTTTTTTTTTTTAAGATTTTATTTATTTATTTGACAGAGAGAGACATAGCGAGAGCAGGAACACAAGCAGGGGGAGTGGGAGAGAGAGAAGCAGGCCTCCCGCAGAGCAGGGAGCCTGATGTGGGACTCGATCCCAGGACCCTGGGATCATGACCTGAGCCGAAGGCAGACGCTTAACGACTGAGCCACCCAGGCGCCCTAACTAAGTTATTTCTTAATGTTTCCTCTTAAGCAGTCTGTTATTGTAATCGTGCCATTCACTGAATGTTTTTACTTCTTCATCCCTGCTCTGGGATAGGAGAACACTCCCACACTTCAAAGGTAGCCAATGAAATATGAGTAGAAGTGACACATTGTTACTTCCAAGTAGAAGCTTTAAGAGCTGCTATGTGATTGATTTTGCTCTCATTTTCCCTCTGTCATGGCAACCAGTTTTGTTTTGTTAACTTGGGCCCTGGAGTTAGGAATGTGTGGAACAATGCCCTTAGCCAGCCTGAAACATCTGTATAGTGAGGATGAGGAATAAAACTTTGCTTTAAGCCACTGAGATGGTCAGGTGTTTATCATAGCAGCATAGCTTAACATATCCTGACTCATACAGCTGTGTGACTTGGGTTTCACACTACAGTTATTTTTTTCCTTGGTTTTCAAACCTATACCTGTTAGATTATAGACTTCTCTTGTAAAGGATCTATATGGCCTTTCTACTCTGTGATTTTATTTAGTGCCTGCTTAGGAGTTTTGATGATGTAAAGGTTGAAATAGTACAGACTGATAAGTAAGTTTCATTTTGCAAATGTTTATTGAGTTCCTACTATGTACAAAGCATTATGCAGGATCCAGAGATAAATGATGTAGATAACCTACCTCAGGGAGCTTATAGTCTAGCAGAAATGGGCTAAGCTTATACATGAGATGTATAAAATGAAATGTACACAGTTTATTCATTCAGTTAAACATATTTGTTGAGTGCTGGGGATTTAGTAGAGCAAAAAGAGATATTTTCATTGCCTCATGGACTTAGGGGCTAAAAGGGGAGTTCGAATTAGTCATATAATTATATATAAAATTATAACTATGAAAAATACTACAAACAAGAGGTTCATGACACTTTGAGGGCTTATTAAAGGGAGATTTATTTAATCTACGGGTGTAATGGAGAGTTCAGAGTAACTTTGTGGAAATGCCTTGGGCTCAGACAGATATCAAGCCAACCTGGGATTTAAGTTCTGATTCTGCCAACTTTGAGCCATAAGACCCTGCCCAAGCCATTTCACATTTCAGAACAGATTTAATGCCTATTTTGTAGGAGAGTTGAGAGAGTGAGATAAGCTTTTGTTGTGACAGTGTGTGTAGTATATGCTTAATGAATGTTAGTTACTGATCTTCCTTCCCCTATGTGATTGATTCCATGTGACTAATGCAGGAAAAGGTAAGGTAGAGGGTGGGTGTGTCTGGAGGTCAGATATATCCTCATAGAAGAAGTGCCACTTGAGCTCAGACTTGAAGAATAGAAAAGGCTTTGGTAAAAATAATTGTAATCATATGATGAGATGATAATTGTAAGAAACAGGCAATATTAGTAGTTAAGATCATAGGGTTTAGAATAAGACAGACCCCAATTAAAATCTAGGATCCATCACTTATCAGCTCTGTGATCTTTGGCAAGGGGCTTCTTCTCTTTGTATGAAAGTTTTCCCATCCATAAATTGAGGACAATATAAGTACCTATTCTTTAGGCTTATTGTGAAAATGAAATGATAAAGAAATGTAAAATATTTAATATAGATTCTGGTAAATGCTCAGTATAAATAGCAGCCAGTATTTACTCTTATAAGCAGGGAAGGAATGATCTCTGGGTTCTTTTTGTGCTTTAGTGCTAATGCTTTGTCTGACTGCAAGGGGCTGATGTCATTGAGTCCAGTGTGAGATTTACTGTCTCCTTAGAGTATTAATACCCACCAATTAATAGTGACAGTCACTAAACATTTAGTACCTAATGAGCTGCATCTCCTCAGTATGGGTGGAGTGGCATGGCAAAGGAACTGTATAATTCAGCTCACCAGACTTCCTTCTTGCTGACTTTCTATGACCTCCCCACTGGGCTGCCTGAGGGGGTTGACTTCATTTGAAAAATGCATTTAGAAATGTCAGTGTCTGGAAAGCCCTGAGCTCTAAAGCCTCTTTGGAATTGTGGATGCAAAGAATGTCAGAGCCTTTTTCTAGTGAGTTCCTAATCCCAAATTCTCATCTTAAAAATGGGGAAAATAAAGGTTACAAAAGGGAATGAGATTACCAGGGTCACACTGCTGGGGATATAGTAATGATGAAGTTAGGCAAGGTCCCTGTTTTTATGGAGGTAATGATCCAGTCAAGGAGGTAGAAAAAAATGCAGGAAAACAAATAATTCCAGAAGTGAACAGGGTACAATGATAAAGAATGATGGACTTGGAGGATATTTTATACAAGGTAACCAAGGAGGTCTCACTGAAGAGTTAGCATTTAAGTTGAGATTTGAAATATATAAAAGCACCAGCCATGCAAAGATCTGAGACAGGAGAATTCCAGACAGAAAGAATAACAAGTTCAAAGTCTGTGTAAGACACGGATATACTTTGATGTGTTTGAAGCTGAGTGTGGCAGAAGCCCAATGACCTAGGGTAATACTGGTCAAAGAAGTTGGTAAGGCAAATTTGTAGGTTTTAGGCCATTAAAAGGAGCTCAAATTTCATTGTAAGTACAAAGGGAAGGGAGCCTACAAGAAAGTTTCAAGCAGTGGAATGACAATATTTGATTAATGATTTAAAAAATCATTCTGCTGTTGTGTTGAGAATAGGCTATTGGATGACAAAAAATAAAAGCAGGGAGATCAAGAGGAATTTATTTCAATAGTCTTAGATGAGAGATGGTAATGGAGCAAACTAAGGTAGTAGACTGGAGGAGAGAGAGAGAAATAGACAAACTGAAGATATTTTGGAGATAGAATTGGCAGGATGTTGGGAAAGAGTGAGGTAAAGTGAATGAATAATCAAGATTGACTCTTTGATTTTTGCCTTGAGGAGCTGAATATACAGCAGTGTCACTGAGATGAAGAAAGCTGGGAGAAGACAAGATATGGGTGTATAAGATTAAGAGTGTAGTAATAGATAAAATGAGTATGAGATGCCAGCGTGACATCCAAGTGGTATTGTCTACTCTAACCATCATGATCATTGGCTATAAGCCTATGGCGAAAAGTAAAACTTCATGATGCACTTCCCTACCCAGTGCCTGCAGATAGTTTGCTAATTGATTGCAGCACTCCTTCCTGAGAAGCCTGTATACGGACTTACAGTCCTACTCATCATAGTGCTCCTGGAGCCATACCACTACTCCATTGGTGTTAGTATTCCAAAGACATCTCTTGGCCATTCCTACTATGTTGTATTAGCATCTTTTCTTCATTAACCATCTCAGCTTACTATTGGTTTTACTGTAAAAGTTAGATTCATGATTCATTTTTGACATTTACTAAGAGCCACTATGCATGTCCATTGCTCTACAAGGTGCTGGGTGGGAGAATCAATTAATATATGGCTTGGTCCCTCCCTAAAGAAGTTTACAAGGCATCCATTGGGGGGGGGAATTAAAGGACATTACAGAACAGTGTGTAATTAAATGTCCAGATGAGTGGTCTGAACAGTATATTTAGAGGAGGATGGGATTGCCATGTGTTAAAGCAATTCTAGAAGTGCTCTCACCTCTAGAGAGGTGAGGCTTGATCTGGTGTTGAGAAAGAATAGGATTTGGATGAAAAGAGGAGAGGATGGTGTATTCAGATAGGATAGGCAGTCTGATTAAAGGATTGAAGAGGGGAAATGGGAACTAGGAAAGAGGAATCTGGCCATTATGGGGAAGGAAATTGGGGAAAAAAGTTAAAATAGTGGTCATATTATTATTGTGACTTTAGGACAAGCCTCTGATCTTGGCTTAAGTGCTGGATTGTTCTTCTGAGTAGCATGAGTTCCCATCTCCCATATTCCACTCTCATTTTCCAGGCTGTTGGCTACCTGAGTAAGCCAGTGCTCTATATGTTAAGGTTTTTTTTGCCCCCCCCCCCCTTTTTTTTTTGGCAACAGTGTGCCAAATTCATTAACAATTTTTGTGAGCTGGCTGACCTAGCAGATAAACTCCCAAATTTCAGTGGCTTAACACAGTTCAAGTTCACATTTTGCTAACATAATAATCTAATGCAGCTGTTCTTAGGCAGGTAACTCTTCTGGATGTCTCTCCTTCAAGCAGTGACTCAGGGACCCAGGCTCTTTGAATCTTGTGGCTTTTCTACCTTCACTATGTGGCTCTTATGGCTGTCCTGGGGATTGGCTCCATTTCAGCCAGACGGCAGAGGAAAAGAGCAGGAAGAGTTGTGTATGGGAGGTGTTTATGAGCCCCACCTGGAACTCCACTGTCATCCCACTGGCTAAAACTCAGTCTTAACAGCCAGATCTAACTGCCAGGGAGACTGGGGGGTATAATTTGGCTGTGTGACCTGAAAGAAAAGGAACTGAATTTGATGATTATCTCTCCCACAAGGTGCTACTAGTTATCTGATTCTCAAGTATGAGAACTCCTGATCCTAAGCATCATTTGGAACACCATTTAGATCAGAAGTCCTCTTTTCCCAGCCCATCAACTCACCTGCCCACTGGGGAGCTGAGCCAGCCCAAACTCAGGTAAGACTTGAGTTCTCTAGAGTGGGTGCCACCTACTGATTTCACTTAACTTTTTATCCTTTATCTCTGACTCTGGAATCATTCTTTATCTCAGGCTTGTCTAGGCTTCTGTTTGAACTCTGACCCTACACCTATGCCTTCACCTTTATCTCTGATACCCTTGTTCACAGACTCTTTCTCTGGTTCTTTATTAGTTTCATGTGAAGAGTACCACATCTGGATGCTTGTAGCCTAGGGATGGTTGTCTGTCTTAGTCTTCAGAACTGTAAAGCAGGGTCTGGTAGTGTTAAAAAGCAATAGGAGAATGTAAGAGAATTTGCAATATCTGGAGAACACAGTAGTTTGGTACGGCCTGTTAGGAAAGAGTGTCATTTATATGGAGTTATTAGCTGAATTGGGGTTCCATCAATCAGTAATGCTACAGATATTTCCTTACATTCATTTTGTGATAAAAGAATTTTTATGCATATAATCTCTATATTAAATAGCACTCCTGCAGAATAGCCATTATTATCCCTATGTATTAGTCAGATACAACCAGAAAAACAGAACCGCTAGAATAGAAATAGCTAAGTAGGTAAATAGATTTATTGCAAGGAATTGGATTATACAAGGGGGGTGGCTAGGCTAGTCTGTAATCTGTAGGGCAAGCTCTCAGGAAGGGGAGGTTGGAGTTTCTGGGCATGAGCTGAAAGCACAGATGAAATTTCCTCTTTAAGGAAGCCTCAATTCTGCTCTTAGGGACTTTCAATTGATTGAATCAGCCCATATGGATTGTCTAGGTTCATCTCCTTTACTTAATTCAGCTGACTATGAACTTTAATCACGTCTACAAAATGCCTTCATAGCAACACCTAGCTTAGTGTTTGATTGACTAAATGAGGACAAAGCCTAGCCAAGTTAACGTATACAGCTGATCATCCTGTTCCATTTTACAAATAAGGAAAAGCAGTAAGTTGCAGAGCTGGTTATTTGGGCTTTTTCTTTCACAATTAAATATACTCTTAGGTATTTTTCAAGTCCTTAAGTTTCATATCATGTTTGCAGCAGGATCCAAAGTATCTGGATTGATTTACCAAGCCTGATCTAAATGATACAATACTTAAAACTTAATAGTGAAGAAAGTCATTCACTACTTGGCAGCCAGAAGAGTATGAGAATGACTTACTTTTTCCTTGTCTAAGAGTCTCATCATGAATAATTTCCAGTAGGTATAAGGACTTGATTTTAAGAAAGTCAATAATAGTAGAATTTTCCTCTTTAATTCTTCATTCAGAATTACAAGAGACACAAATCCTTAACATTTATTTCCAGCCCTGAGGCTGAACAAGTTATTGGTTTAATTATAGAAAGCTGAACTTTCATCTTTCTTTAATTGAGCATGGATAATTTGTACCTGTGATGAGTAGCCAAAATGTCATAAAATCACTTATGAAGTCTCATACTCTTGAACTGTAGTAAAAATATCAGTTATTTTGTAGGCTCTACAGTCATAATTTTGGGCATCCATTTCAATTGGTAATTATTGTCAGCCCTTCATGAGTAATGCAGTTTGGAAAGTGTCACAAAAAGTGCTATTTCCCTTTTGGTGACAGCCAGTACATTTATTTATTTATTTATTTATTTTTTTAAAGATTTTATTTATTTATTTGCCAGAGAGAGACACAGCGAGAGAGGGAACACAAGCAGGGGGAGTGGGAGAGGGTGAAGCAGGCTTCCCGCGGAGCAGGGAGCCCGATGCGGGGCTCGATCCCAGGACCCTGGGATCACGACCTGAGCCGAAGACAGACGCTTAACGACTGAGCCACCCAGGTGCCCCGACAGCCAGTACATTTAGAGAAGAGGAGGCCAATGTGGAGACAGATGCTGGCTTCATGGGCCCACAGTTTGAATGACAATTAGAGATCAACAGATCATTATTTTTCTCAGCAAGGAAGGGAGGAGGGGGCTTAGAAATCCTGAATGATCTGTCAGCTTTTGGATGCTTCTGTTGTGCATTCTAACATAAGAAAGCAAGGGCATTTTTATTTATTTTTTTCCCTCTAGCCATACACTAGAAAGACAAAGCTATTATTATAGGTTATGTCTGACCACCACACTCATGGTCTTTAGTGAGAAAGCACCCTAGAGAGCCAAGATGACTATTGTGACTCTTTCTGCCATAAATTTCAATGGTGGAAAAGACGGTTGGGCCACTGATTTATTGCAGCCTTGGAGATAGTTAGCAGCCCATGTGCCTAGTAACAATAGTGATCTAGTCTGAAAGAAGATGAACTTGACTGTGCTGCCAGTGTGGGAATACTCTGTATAACCTTGAGGGCAAAATTGATAGGGTGGTCAATTTTTTTTTTTATCCCTTTAGGCAGAATTATCTTACTTTTTTTTTTTTAGATAGTTTACAAATTTAGAGTTTAAAGAAACACGTAGTGTGTACAGACTATGTTTCCCCTGAGGTATTCTGAGAGGGCTTTAATGCTGTTTCTCAATCCAGAATATACAGCAGACAGATCAAACAGTCCAAGTTCTCCACTGTGGGGAAACAAAGTATGAGACAGTGGGGAAAGAGAAGGTGGGGGAAAAGGAGCTAAGGAGAAGGCTTAGCAGTTTTTAAATTAATAAAGAAATTTAGAAAAGGGCAGTGCAGGCCCATGGTGAGTTACTGCCCGGAGAATGGAGGCGGCCTATGGCTTTCTGTGGAAGAAATCTGAGGAGAGACGGGGAGAAGGCTGAGAGAGAAATTGGAAACAAGATGGTAAAAGTTTCCTTGGCAGCCTGTGAACACATAGTTTGAAAAGGAGTGTTTATCAGTCAAGAACCCAGCAGAAAACCGAAGGCATGCTCAACTGGAATTTTGCAGAGAATTTAAAAAAGGTACTGTTTAGAGATGTGTAGGGCTGTGGCATCCGGGAAAAGATTCTGAGGTGCCAGGGATTAGCAATAAAAAGAAGCTGTTTACTGCATAGGTCTGAAGAGCAAAGAGTGTGGAGACCCAATGTTATTGGAGCTACATGAGACCTATCATTGTGTAAGGAGGCTCTAGACATGGGTTGAAGTTGTGGAGGGATGCAACCATTGCCAGAGCCACAGTGCTGAGGCAGGGAGAGAACAATGGAAGAAGTACCCAGAACTCTCTCTCCTCCAACCTTCTTTCAATTGGCCAGTCCAACCTGAAGTCAGAGGAAACAGGAGCTTGTGTGATGCACAGAAGGGAATCCAGAGAGTGGATATGGGGAAATAGCACAGAAAGAATAACCAGCACAGGTGAGAGCCAGTGGCTAATGGAGCCAGGGAGTACTGGTCTTGGCTTGGTAACCAACTTTCTGAGAGACTTCAGGCAAATAGCTTAATCCTTTTCCTTTTCTTTCCCTACCCCCTATCAGTAAATGGGTATAATAACTTTTGCCCATATCTTGGACTTGTTGTAAAGATTTGATGACATGACAGATGCACTTATTTCATTAATTTAAATTTTATTACACTTTATAATTTCCAAATCTTTTTATGTCTCTTATCCCAATTGCTTCTCAAAACTAGCTTGTAGGGAGCCAAGGTAAGTTTTATCATCTCCATTTTACAGATGAGATGATTGAGGTAGAGAAATAAAGTGGTTTCTTTAAGGTCACAAGGCTAATAGATCTTTTGACTTAAACTTGAAGGTAATTTTCTCTTACCACACTTAAGTGTAACATTTCAGGCAGTTTTGAGGGACTATTACTGTCTTTATAAGGCATACATGTTCCAGATGAGGAGTCTGAGATCATATCTTTCATGTGGTCTAGAAAAACAGCATCCATGACTTAGGCCTTTATTCTTTTTTTTTAATTTTATTTTTTTAAATTTAATTTTATTATGTTATGTTAATCACCATAGATTACATCATTAGTTTTTGATGTAGTGTCCCATGATTCATTGTTAGCATGTAACACCCAGTGCTCCATTCAGTACGTGCCCTCTTTAATACCCATCACCAGGATAACCCATCCCCCCACCCCCTCCCCTCTAGAACCCTCAGTTTATTTCTCAGAGTCCACAGTCTCTCATGGTTCGTCTCCCCCTCCGATATCCCCCCCTTCATTTTTCCCTTCCTACTATACTCTTTTTTTTTTTTTTTAACATATAATGTATTATTTGTTTCAGAGGTACAGGTCTGTGATTCATCAGTCTTACACAATTCACAGCGCTCACCATAGCCCATACCCTCCCCAATGTCTATCACCCAGCCACCCCATCCCTCCCACCCCCCACCACTCCAGCAACCCTCAGTTTGTTTCCTGAGATTAAGAATTCCTCATATCAGTGAGATCATATGATACATGTCTTTCTCTGATTGACTTATTTTGCTTAGCGTAATACCCTCTAGTTCCATCTAGTTCCATCCACGTCGTTGCAAATGGCAAGATTTCTTTTTTTTTTTTGATGGCTGCATAATATTCCAAAATCAATAAAGAACTTATCAAACTCAACACCCAAAGAACAAATAATCCAATCAAGAAATGGGCAAAAGACATGAACAGACATTTTTCCAAAGAAGACAGCCAAATGGCCAACAGACACATGAAAAAGTGCTCAACATCGCTTGGCATCAGGGAAATCCAAATCAAAACCTCAATGAGATACCACCTCACACCAGTCAGAATGGCTAAAATTAACAAGTCAGGAAATGACAGATGTTGGCCAGGATGTGGAGAAAGGGGAACCCTCCTACACTGTTGGTGGGAATGCAACCTGGTGCAGCCACTCTGGAAAACAGTATGGAGGTTCCTCAAAAAGTTAAAAATAGAGCTACCGTATGACCTAGCAATTGGACTACTGGGTATTTACCCCAAAGATACAAATATAGTGACCCGAAGGGGTAGATGCACCACAATGTTTATAGCAGCAGTGTCCACAATAGCCAAACTGTGGAAAGAGCCAAGATGTCCATTGACAGATGAATGGATAAAGAAGATGTGGCATATATATATAATAGGCCTTCATTCTTATCTAAGCCCACTCTTAGAAAGAAAAAAATGGGAGGGAAAAGGCCTTGCTGCTTATTTCCATAACTTTCTCTCTGCAGAAAAGGCAAAAGAAAATGGTGTAAGAAAGTTTGTCCCCTCCCCCTATATTTATACATTGAAACCTAATCCCCAATTTGAGGATATTTGAAGGTGGAACCTTTGGGAGGTGATTGGGTCGTGAGGGTGGAGACCTCATGAATGGGATTAGTGCTCTGATAAAAGAGATCCCAGAGAACTCTCTCTCCCCCAGTACATAGTCAGAAAAACTCAATTAGTTCTTCTAGTGGTTCTATTTTTATCTTTAAATAATATCTATTTTCTAATTATCAACTGCAGGAAATAAATGACCTTTATCAAAGGTAAAAAGGTCTATGTACTCATTATATTTCCCTCTCTATCACCCTTCTGCCATCTCTTATTATATTGGCATGTGTGCAGTTTTATTCCAGTATATTACCCACTTGTGTTTTTTAGGAAGAATGTTAAAATGATAGATGTGAGAAGAATGGGTTAAAATTAGAGATAGACAAGGAGAGCAGTTAGAAATTATTGAAGGAGTTGAGTGAAGGGAGTGGCTGTGTCTGAATGAGAAGGAAGGGACCTGATAAAAGATTGTTTAAAAATCCAGTTTCAAGAAAGGTACTTGGGTTCAACTGAAGTGCGCCAGCCTGCCCCACCCAGAGAAGCACACTTTGTGAGAACCAGTGGAAAGGAGCCCGAACTGCTGGAACCCATTCCCTATGAATTCATGGCATGATAAATGTGAAGAAAATAAAAGACCTCAAGACTGTAAAAAATAAATTAAAAAATCCAGTTTCAACTGCACTTTTGCTCTGGGGCTTTTTTCATTGAAAAGGAATGCGGTCCATCTGTCCCACTTCTTTATTCTGTCTCACTGATGTCCGTAGGTCACTCTCCTCTCAAGGTATTTAACTAGATCTGAATCATTTCTATAGAATGGTTTAGGCATATTTGATTTACTTTTTTTTCCCTTCTGAGATGATGCACCTGTATGATTTGTATCTCCATGAATATTTAAGCTGTGTTTATTTTGGAACCTTGTTATCTTCATATTTTGAAGCCTCCACAGTGCCCGGGACAGAGTCAAGACTTTCTGAATGTCTCCACCATGTTCTCTGTGACTCACCATATGCTTTCGTTTTAGCCTCTTCTTTCTGCCTCACTGATCCCAGCATAAAATAAAAAGGACAAAAGCTGCCCAGTATCTGCTTCACGTGGGCACTCTGACAATTAATTAGCTTTTGATTATTTTAATTTTACTTTAGAGCAAAGTCCCTCCACTCTGTTGAAGCAGAGACAGAACTTCTAGTATCAGAGTAGGTTATCATGTTAGTTTCTGCTCACGGTGGGGCTCTGTGTAGCTTCTCTGGTCCAAGCAGGTATCAGCTGACCAGGTCTGTTTTTCCACATAGATTCATTTATGAGTATCATAACAAAGAAGGAAATGTTAAACGATGGGGTGAGAAAGCTCCTCTGGCCGCAGCCTTCCCTCAGGCCCATGGGAAGAGTTACAGGACTCTACACACAGGTTTTCTTTTCCATAGTGCCTACATTTCCTCTTTGCCCTTTTGTCCTTCAAGCCACCAGAAAATCCTCATTGTACTTAACTTGGTAACAAATATGGTCCAGGGAGCAGGCCTCTCCCTGAGCATCTGGAGGGGCAGTCTTATTGCCCAGGGCAGAGCCACAAAATAATAAGATGACAATTTGTCAGAGACCCAAGTGGATATCACATATAAAAGTGCCTTATTCATGCTGTAAACACTAGGTCTCTGTGTATGAGTGACTGGACTTTCTCGGATGTGGCCCTCTGTCTCATCCTCATAATCATTAAGTAGCAGACTTTTTATGTGCCAGGCATTGGGCTGAGTGTTTTACATACATTACTTTTTTTTTTTTTAAATCCTGACAACTTATTTGTATAGTTAATATTATAAACTCCATTTACAAACTTCAGATTTAAAAAACCCTGAGAGGCTAAGTCACTTTACCCAGGTCACACAGACCATTATAGACCATTCTTTTGTACCCAGGGGATTCATCTCTCAGCCCTGTGTGTGCATTTAACCCCTAAACTATATGGCCACTCTAATAGATCTCACACAGTTTTGGTCCTTTATACTATTAACATAAGCTACGATTAATTGAAAATCCACTATGCACCAGATACTATGCTAGCTATCCAAGGTAAGTATTATTATTCTAATCCTCACAACAACCCTATAAAATATTTATTATCACCATTTTACACACTAACAAGTGTGCCAAATACACAATAGGTCTTCTTTCAAAAACTATTCTATATTATACTATCTTATGGTAGCCTATAGTGGGTCACATGGTGATGCCTGAAAAAGTATGTTCATGTCCTACCCATCGTGAATGTTGACCTGATTTTGGAAAAAGGGTCTTTGCACATGTAATTAAGTATCTCAAGTGAGATCATCCTGGATTATCTGGGTGGGTCCTAAGGGCAATGACAAATGTCCTTATAAGAGACAGAGAAGAGAAGACACAGGGGGAAGACCTTGTGAAGACAGAGGCAGAGATTGGCATGATAGCCAGAAACCAAGAATTGCCTAGAGCCACCAGAAGCTGAAAGAGGCAAGGGAAGATTCTCTTCTATAGCCTTTGGATGGAGCACAGCCCTGCCAACACTTGATTTTGGACTTCTGGCCTCCAGATCTGTGAAAGAATAAGCTTCTGTTGTTTTAAGCCACTTTGTGGTAACTTGTTATGGCAGTGACAAACTAATGCATAGCCTGTTTAATTCTGAAACCATAGACTGACTTATACTGTATCTTTAAAAATTTGAAATGCCCCTTACCCATCATGTTATTATGATCACTGATGCCTAGACTAGTCTAATTAGCTAGACTAATTTTCTGTCTCCTCCACTTATAGCTTTTGAGGACCTCTCTTCCACAATAGTATAGGTCTGTGCACTGTATCCTGGACATGCCTTCATGCCTTGTTCACCCTGGTCCCCTTTACTCCCTATGAAGCTTGTTCTTCTCCCATTCTACCCATAAGCTGCTGATCTCATTCTCAAACTGCCTGAATGATACCTCTTCCAGAAATTATGGAAGGAGAGCCCCAGCAAGAATTAGCTGCTCTGTTTCCATGTTTCCAGAGCTATCTACTGATTCCTCCATGTATCACTTATATCTGTCCTATAGTGTAACTAGTTGCCTATAAAATCCTAGCGTCAGGGTAGGAATAACATTTACTTCAGTATTTCTGGTGCCAGCTGTGGAATGTCTCATTGTTGATGAGGATTGACTTACCTCTAGAAGCCCTTGAGATCTCTACATAAAGGTTTCTCAGACTCTGATTTGCAAGAGGATCACTTAAGGAGCTTGTTACAAATACAGATTTCTGGGCCTCTGTAAATTCACTGCCTCTGGAGTGGGGCCCAGGAATCTATATTTCTATCAGACAGTCCAAATAATATTGATGTAGGTGGTTGGTTGACTACATATTGAGAAACAGTGGTCTAAAGTTTGCTTTAGAAACTTCTGTGGGGTCTACTTATTGAAGGATACTTTTATGCGTTTTTCTTGTGATATATGAGTGACCTAAAATTGTATTCTGCTTGGCAAAAGAAGAATCAAATCATCCCTTTAGACTTCAATCAAAAGAGGCTGCACACTTGATCATATTTCTAAACTCTGTTTTAGTTCATCTGAAATCCATTTCCTATTCCTGAGCTACTGAGTATTGGGGTTCATTTCCTTATTTAAAACTCACATGCTTTGGGCTCTCAGCACGTACATGGTCAGGACTGTCTTATTCAAACAGCACAATTATTTTGTCTCTTAAACAATTGCAAGTTCTAAAGTTTCTGTGCACCTCTCCCTGTTTAACTTGACTTCAAAGAACTCCAGCTGCATCGCTTGAGACATTGATATAAAGGGCTGCGTAAACATCTATGTCCATTAAAGGGATAACCCATTGTGCTGTGTTTCTGTCTTTTGAGACATTAGGAATCCCCCCCACACACTTAGAAATGTCTTATGTCCTTGATAACATCTACATAACACAAATTCCTCAGAGCAGAATTCAGTATGAGATGAATGAACTTTTTCTTCTCTGAACTCCAGTTCCATCTCGTGAAAGGGGGATAATCACATCTACTTCATAGGTTAGTTGTGAAAATTAGATAAAATAATTTGCTACATAGAAAGCATTTAATATGATACTGTACTTATAGGAGGGCCTCCGTAATAGTTAGTCTTATAATCATTTGCAGGTTTAATGTTCGTATTTCAGATGGAACCTAAGTTCATTGTTGTCATCCTCTTCATCAACAACATCATCACCATCATAAAATTGCTGGATTTTAATTAGTGTTTACTTTGTGTACAGCACATTCTAAGTACTTGACATTCTCTATCACTTTTTCTTTACTGCGATAACAAATTACCACAAATTTAGCAGCTTAATACGACACAAATTTTCTATATCAATCTATAGGTCAGAAGTCTAACCTGGGGGTTCATTGGGCTAAAATCAAGGTGTTGGTATGACTTCATTCCTTCCTGGAGGCTTTAGGGGAGAATCTGTTTCCTGCTAATTCAGGTTCTTGGCAGAATTCAGTTTCTTGCTGTTGTAGGACTAAGGTCCTTATTTTCTTGCTGGCTGTCAGATGAGGGCTGTTCCCAACTTCTAGAGGCCGCTTGTATATCTTGGCTTATGGCTTCCTTCCACCTTCTTCAAAGCCAGCAATGATAAACTAAGTTCTTTTCATGCTTTGGAACTCTCCTGCCTTTTCATCTCTCACTGACTTTTCTGCCTTCTTCTTCTGCTTTTAAGGGCCCATGTGATGAGATTGATACTACTCAGATAATCCAAGACAGTTTTCCTATTTTAAGGTCTGCAACCTTAATTCCATGTGCAACATCCTTTTTGCCATGTAACACAGCATATTCACATGTTCTGGGGATTAGGACATGGGCATTGTTTGGGGGAGGGGGTTGAGGGGCATCCTGTCTACCACACATCCGTTGTCTCATTGAATTCTTCTAGTGTCCCTGTGAAGTGGATTTCATTATCCACATTTTACAGATGAGACAAGAGAGGCTTAGCAAGTTTTAAAAACTTGCCTAGGGTTGAATCCATAGCAAGCTGATGAGTCCAGATTGAAATCTAGGCATTTTGCCTCCAAAATCTGTTTAGAGTTATACTGGGTTGAGTTATAAGATGGGCTCTGGTGGGATGCCTAGGTGGCTCAGTCAGTTAAGTGGCTGACTCTTGATTACAGCTCAGGGTTCTGGGATGGAGCCCCACATCGGGCTCTGCACTCAGCAGGGAGTCCAAGGATTCTCTCTCTCCATCTCCCTATGCCCCTCTCCCCACTCACACATACATGCATGCTCTCTCACTTTCTAAAATAAAGAAATAAATCTTGAAAAAAAAATAAGATGGGCTCTGGTTTTAGGGCCAAGAGTCCCTTTTCTGTACTCATGGCCTGGGACCACTAAAAAGAAGAAAAAGACTGGCCTGCATTTGGTAATTTGATTATCCATAGGACGCTGGAGAGCCAAACAAGAGCTCTTAAGCTTGTCTCAAAAGTCTTCTTGACATGGGGCCAACACCCTCTTGTAGCTCTTTTACAGCTTTCTCCCAGTTTCAGACCTTTTCTATTGTAACATCATCACCAAAACTTTCACCTGAGGTTGGAGGAAACATTTTTAGGAACAACATTTTATCTCAGCAAATACGTAGTATCTTTTGTGTGATCATATCTATTACTTATTCAATATTTACTCTATGCTAAGTGCTTTATGTCACTTAGTGACCCTATAAGGTAGATACTGTTAATAGCTGGATATTACAGACAAGGAAATAGACATTGATAAGCAGATCTGCTGAGATTTGAACCTTGGCAGTCAGGCACCAAACCACTCCATTCTGTGACCACTGTAAGCTTTTTTTCTCAGATAGAGATATTTATCTTTCCTTTTCTACTC
This sequence comes from Phoca vitulina, assembly GCF_004348235.1. Taxonomy (NCBI): domain Eukaryota; kingdom Metazoa; phylum Chordata; class Mammalia; order Carnivora; family Phocidae; genus Phoca; species Phoca vitulina. The sequence continues at coordinate 34,558,326 of NW_022589716.1, read as the reverse complement.
TTGACAGTTTTCACACTTTATCCTTGACTGAAATATCAGATACCAGGTATGGCATTTGGGCTATCTGTGTCCAGAAAAATGCCATAATGCACAGAGTCTACATACCTCTAGGCCAGGCAAAGGTGAAAACCATTTTAAAACATGGAATTTTTAGATTGTCACCCAGTAGCTCTGTTTCATTTATACATAAGTGCAGAGTAAAGGATTTTGATATTGTTTAACCTAGAGTGGGTAAGATTACAGACTCCTAAAGTTTAAGTGGGGAGCTAGAACTTTCTCTCAATTCCAGCTGAATCCTTATCTATAAGTCTTATGGCCTTAAGTATAGCATTATTTCCTTATGTTTGTATAGCTCTTTATCCTTTACAACATATTTTTACATGTTTTCAATCCTCAAAAAAATCCTGTGACATAAGATAGGAAGAAAAAAAATCAGATGATGATGGTAATGATTGCTTACCATATACCAATGTCAAACATTCTACATATTTTGTCTTGTTTAAGCCTGTCAGTATCCTCTCAGGTAGGTATCACTGTTATTCTCATTTTAGACACAAAGCTAATTGAATTCTTTGAGGTACCCAATTAGTAAGGATGGAACTGGATTTTAAACTCAGCTAATTTGACTCCTGGGACTGTATCCTAAACTGAGGCTCAAAACATTATTTCCATTCTTCAGCCGAACCAGTTAAGACCCAGAGTAAGATTAAGTAAGGTTTGTCTAATGCTACCCAGCTAACACTTCTAGGACTCATACCAAGTTGCCTGCCTTCTATTTGGAGGTAATAATAATATAGCAGAATTATATGGCATCAGACAGAGCTCATCTACATCATGGCTCTGTCAGACACTAAATGTGTGACCTTGGGTAAATCATGGATGCTCTCTAATCTTCAAATCACTCAACTCTACGATGGGGATAATCTACCTACTTCTTAGGTTGTCAGCAGAATGGAGATAATGTATATAAAATGCCTGGTGTGTGGTATTTAATAGCTATTGTTAGTGAATACTTCTTCCAGTACACCAGCTGCCTCTCTAAATGAGAGTCCAGGTCTGGTAGGTTCTGGGCCTGGTGAAATTACAGCTGATTGGGGAAAATTGTCTCAGCCGCCCTCCATCATTTTTTAGTGTGAGCCATAGGCTCTTGGCAAGCACCTTAGCTTAGGGGGAGGTTCAGAGAGGTGTCCTTAATCTGAGAAATACAATGGAGGAGACCAGGATACCCAATATGGTTTGGTTAACTTGGCAGATCGAAAACAATCAGATTTGAGGGTTGGTGGGCTTATTAATAAGCTTCATGTTTTTCCCTTAGCTGTTCCCCTAGTTGAGCTGCTGGTAAACATAATTTCTCATAATCTCTTTTGCTGTTTATAAACTCTGTCTTGCAAGATGAAATTCCAAAGGCAGTTTGGGAAAGCTGAGTGAAATATGGGGGTGTTGAAAACATGGATGAATGCTAAGATTGTCCCGTATGTCAGGCTGTAAGTATTAGAGTAGATCACCAAAATACACATTGTTGGGTCATTTTTAAAGGTGGATCCCCTGAGTCATCATCGATGTGCCCCAGAAATGGAGTTCTGTTCAGAATGATTTATGGTTCATGGTGCTATGGTGTGATCTGAGTTACCTCTGGAAGAAGGAGCAGATATCAAATGAATTTAGAGGATAAAAATAGGCAGATGAGCACAAATGCAGAAATGTCTCAGGTCTCTCAGTTCATTCTAAGGAGATTTTCAGGGGGCATACCCAGGGAAACTTTACTCTCTGATGCCTACTGGCTCTGAAGATTGAATTGTAGAAATTTGTGAGTTGTCTGCTCCCTGCTGAGGTTTGTGTGTGCCTCTTCCTGCCAGCATTTTCCTTGAAAAGGAAGAAAACAAAGTAACAGGAGTAGAAGGAAGCTTAGAAATAAATAGTGATGTCTAATTTGTCTTGGCACCTGCTTCTCAGTGGACTCGAACTAATGCACAACTGTTTAAGATGTTTAGGCATCCCAGGCAGAAGAAATGATCAAGTCAGGCACCCCCAATTGAATTTTTGCATCAAAATGAGCTCCAAAAAAACTATCCTGATGGTAAAGTAGGTAGGTATCTGTCTGAGCTTTGTAATCAAACAGATCTAGCTATTTTCAAATCCCACCTCTGTCACTGAATAGCCAAGGTTCGATATGAGTTACTGTCTCTAAACCTCAGCTTCCACATTTGCAAAACAGCAATAATAGTAGTACCTATTACATTACATAGACTTGTTATAAAGATTAAATTAGAAATCCACATACACTAATGTGTCTAGTCTGTAGTAAGTGCTCAGTCAGTGTTACCTCTTAAGATCATTTTAGCATCTGCTGTCCAAATTCTATGGATCTATTAAAGTTGGCAAGTTATGAGAGAACCACTTTATTCTAGCCTTCTTGTTGCTTGGTGTTTAATAAAAGGTCAGCCTTCACTTTAGAAGGCGCATCTTTAGCTAGACCCAGCCAAGGTAATTCCCAGGACAATATTTTGAGTCAAGGTAAAGAAGAGATAGCCTTAGTTTTTGACAAGACCCTTAGGTATCTCCTGGCTCAGGTGTCGGGGGGAGGAAGCTCAGAAAACACCATACACAACTGTTCTCACTTCCAGCCTGCTACCAGAGCAGACAGAAAACAGAAAGCTCGAGCCAGCCTGCCCACAGGTGCAAAAGCCACTGGAGACAGGAGCCTATTCCAAAGCTACCTGGCACAGCTGTTGAAAGTGAAGGTCAGCCAAATTCATAAGGTGTCACATCTATTGCTCTTGAAGACAAGCAGAAAAAAAAATTGATTTGACAAAAGTTAGTATCTAATTTGGCTGGGTTCACAATGGTCAGCCAGCATGCTTTGGCATTATAAGATTAGACTAAATGTGAATCTAAGCTCTGATTTTATAGAGGGAGACACTCAGAATCAGAGAGGAAAATGAATTGTCCCAGGCTATAGAGCCATCAGTGTAAAGTCAGGCCAGTGGTCTGGATCTCTGTTTCTATTACATAGTACTCTGGCCTCTGCCTCTTGGCAATTTGAAGTTCAAAAGTCACGAAAGAACCTAATATACTGAGTTGCTTAATAGTAATGTTTTGAAAAAATTATATGAAGGTATAGTACATAAGTAAATGCTTCCCACTACAATCTTCTAAATCTCCTTGGTAGGTAGGATTTAACTTGGAACATTTTGTATCTTGAAAATGGTTTTTTTTTTTTTGGAAGCTAATGAGGGAATGGACCCAGTAACTTTTATAAGCTTTTACCTTTGTGTGGCTTTGAAACTTATAACATATACTTTTTAAAAAGCCTATTTTTATTTTTTATTTTTCAAAAGATTTATCTATGTATTTGAGAGAGAGGGAGAGAGAGAGAGAATGGGGAGGGGCAGAGGGAGAGAATCTTCAAGCAGACTCCCCTCTGAGCTCAGAGCCTGACATGGGGCTTGATCCCACAACGCATGAGATCATGACCTCAGCCCAAACCAAGAGTCAGATGCTTAACCAACCGACTGAGCCACCCAGGCACTCCTAAAAAAAACGATTTTTATACAAGGAAGACAATATGCTTTCCTTTAGAATGAAAAAATAGGCACATGTGATGCTTTCCCCCAAAGGATAAAACTGAGCTGCTTGTTGTGGTAGTGATGATGGATTTGAGGAGCACACAGTACCATTATTTACTGGCCCCTATTGTCACCAATAGTGAACATTTGCAAGAAAGCAAGCCCAGGTGGGGAGTGCATCCCTGGTTCACAAAAAGCTAAGTGCGTGTGGATGCAAATTGAACCCTTAACCTTAGACTCATCAGCACTACATTCTAACAGCTGAGCTTTAAGCATTCTCCTCAAATGTCACATTTAAACACCCACATGCCCCATCATGCTATGCTGAATCCCTACAGATCCGTTAAAACAGACAAGCTCCTGCTAGAAACAGTGAAAGCTCAAACTGCCTAAAACAGCCAGGCGAGCAAACACGATGGTTCGCATCCTTTTACACTCAAAGCATGTTGGAGAGCAAGTAAGCCATTTCCAACTTACCTGAACTCGAGGGCATTAAAACATGACATTTATACAGTCTTCTTTTAAACTTACCTAAATGGCTTGATAGAATTTTTAGGACTGAAGATATATACCCTCTAGAGCAGCACAGTCCTGTAGAAATAGAATGCAAGTCACACATGCAAGCTACATTTGTAATTTTACATTTCCAGTAGCCACACTTCAAAAGTATAAACAGATTAAATTAATTTTTAAAGTATAATTCAGTAATGTATTTTAGTTAATCCAGTGTATCCAAGATATTATCATTTTTACATGTAATTAATATTGTTAATGAGATATCTTACATTATTTGATGCTAAGTCTTCAAAATCTGGGGTGTAGTTCACACTTAGTGTGTGTGTGTCAATTGGACCAGCCACATTTGTTTGTGTCCAGTGGCTATGTATAGATTACGGAGACTATGTTGGACCGCAAGGCTCTAGAACCAGTGTGAAGATAAAGTCCTTCTCAGTGGGGATGCCAGGGATTGCTGACATAGTCTAGGACTGACCTCTGGAAACACTTGTTTCCTTTAGTCAATACAGTTAAGAAGAACAACTCAATACCAACCAAGCAATAATCAAAATAGTTGTTTTGCAGTAGATTTTCCTAAACACTCAATGGATTGATCCATTCAGCTATCTGGGAGGTACATAGGAGGGTAACACCTTTTGACAGGTCCACTAGAGGGGTTAGTCGTTTTCTGCTTAAAATCACATTTTCTCTGGCACCCTGCAGTGGTAGCAGACAATTGCATGTGCTAGGTTGGGTGTAAAGGGGCTCTGTATTTCCCTCTTGTCTCTGGCCATCCTTTGAGGACATTTTATTATATAGACACACCCACTTTTGTAAATGCTTGCAATTTAACCAGAGAATTACATGCTTTTTTTCCCTTGTTCCATTATCAAATAATTAGTTATTTCTAAGGATGAAGCTATTCTTTCTATTCACTATTTAAGACCATGCAAGAGAAAGTGATTTTGTCACTCTTGAAATTATCTAATGATGTTTTTGCCTCTAGACCAAGGAAAAAGGCCTGCCTTTTCTCCACAGAAGGCTAGTTTTGTCAGTGTTTATAGTTTTATTGTTGACACTGTACCTCTGTATTAGTGTTTGCGCAAGGCTCATAAACCTTAGCAACTTCATTACTCACCAATTAGTTTCAAATGAATTTTACTGTCTTGAATCTAATGGTGCTCTTCATGGAGTAGGCTCCATGTTCATAAAGGATTTCACATCTGACTGTCTGGAGCGATGGCACAGAATTGGAGTCACCAGTTCTTTAGTTAGAAATTCTGATTTGAGGGAGGTCCCTCAAGGTCTCTTAGGACAAATTGCTTCCGCCCAGTTCCATTGATTGCACCTCACCTTTCCTCAGAGGCTGCATACAAGTATGAGAAATGACCTGGAAGTGGGACCAGAAGACTTAGGTTTCAGTCTGAGCTCTTCTGCATCTTGGTATAGGACCTCAAACAGATTGCTTAAGCTTTCTAAGTATCAGCTTGTTCATCTATGAAATGGAGGTGAAAAGCCTCATATCACACAGAGTTTTTGTGAGAATTAAGTGAGATAATGACATTGAAGTGACTTGTGAACTATGAAGTGTTCTGCAGTCAGGAAGGAATGTTATTGAGCCAAGGAGGAGTGCAGACCTGTGAAGACCATCCTCATCCTGAGACCCATTTTTGAGGTGTAATAAAATTGGGATGTTGTCTTAGATCCTTCTCTTTGGAGAACCTCTATTTGGCAAGGCAGTGACTTGGAGAAAAGGTGAGGCCTATGTGCACCTCAGTTGGGGAGCAATCCCCATGATCACACTGTTCTTTTTTTCCTTTCTACCCAAACTTATGACATCATTTCCCTTGCTGGCTGTCATTAATGGACTTTTCATCCTGGTTTCACCTGCTTAAAAGACTGGGAAAGAACAGCATTATTGTATGTTCCAAGACCAGGGTGAGTAGGATTGGCTTTATATATTCTTAGCCCTTTGTCAGAGAAAACTTTTCTGAGTTTGGTTCATGTTGCAGGCTTTTTCTGATTACCCATAGAAAGGATGTGAATTTAGATGGCTCTCATTATCTTGTATTTCCAGGAAACCTGTCTCAAAGCCAACTAGCCTAGTTCCTTCCCTCCCTCCCTTCTTGCCTTTCTTCTTTCCCTACTTCCCTTTCCTTAATATTAGGATAATAGCATTTGCTATTAGGGTAACTTACTAATTTGGGTACCATTTAATGGCCAGATTTGTTTAAGTAGTGTTAACAACATTAACCTGTAGGACTTTTGTCTGTTGGGACCATATTTTATTCATGTCTTTTGTCTTTTTATTACCCAAAGCCTAGTATAGTGCCTTATAAGTAGTAGATACCTAATAAGTGTCTGTTGAATGAATAGTGAATAGTAATAACACTTTTAAGGGTCTAAAAATGTGTTGGGAACCCTTTGGAGACACTCTAATCTTCTCAGTGGCCTTATAAGGAAAATAATAGTGTCCCTATTTTATAGATGAGAAAGCCAATGGCAGAGTGCTTCAGAAATTTATCCAAGTCATGCAGCGGCAAGATGTATGGATTTGAAATTAGGTTATTATTGCTCCAGTGGCCATGCATTTTTGTGCCATATATCTCTACCTTTAAATGCCTGCCTTCTTGTTTTAATATAAGTAGTTCCTTAGATAATGTAGCTTCCAGAAGAGGGAAAATGGCACTAGAACAGGAGCTATAGAAAAATCTGTATTTAAGAAAGAGAAAGCATCAAAGAAGATAGTAGGAAGGGAAGAATGAAGGGGTGGAAATCGGAGGGGGAGACGAACCATGAGAGACTATGGACTCTGAGAAACAAATTGAGGGTTCTAGAGGGGAGGGGGTGTGGGGGAAGGGGTTAGCCTGGTGATGGGTATTAAGGAGGGCACGTATTGCATGGAGCACTGGGTGTTATACACAAACAATGAATCATGGAACACTACATCAAAAACTAATGATGTAATGTATGGTGACTAACATAATAAAATAAAATTTAAAAAAAGAAAAAGGGTCTGGCATGGAGATGAGATCCTTCTCTTACCTACATCATATTCTACTATTAAATTTCTACTTAACTTTCACAAAAATAATGAAAATTTACCAAATACGTACCAGGCAGTGATTAGTAATTCATATACATTTAATTCTGAATTTCATTAAGCAGATGCTATTATTTTTCCTTTTTTTTTTTTTTTTTTTTTTTTTACATGAAGAAATTATGACACACAGAGAGTAAGCACTTTGTCCACAGGGTAATCACCGAGCAGATCCTGGCTTAGGTGTAAATCTCGGTGTGTATGATTCCAGAGTGGAATCTTTTAACCATTATTATACTTTCACTTTTTCTGCCTTTATAGTGAACCAGCAGCTATATATTCATTTGTTTGTGACTGCTGGTAATCCCTACCAGACTGTGAACTCCTTGAAAGTTGGGCACCTTGTCTTTAACTTCTGTATTGCTCCATACTATTTAGCTAGTGCTCAGTATGAGCTCATTTCATACTTACTGGATAATTCTTAGACTCAGCCAGATGATCAGTCAGTCTCTCTGTAACACCAAGAACTAAGAGAAATGATTGTTCATACTTTATTGTTATCACTGATGACATCACTTGTGTGCTATAGCAGACACTTTGCATCCGGTGCCACATTCCCTTGACCTACCACTAAATTCTGGTGTTGCTGTGCTGGATAGTTCCCATGCAAGATGACTACATTTCAGCCTAAGGGACTTCCACTTCTCTCTATTCTGCCTCAAGGCTTTTTCTGAAGCCTCTGAAGCTCTTTTGTTTTGGGCTACATAGAATTGTGGAGGATTTAATGACCCCAGGGGCAAACCTCACCCAATGAAAAATAGGATAAATACCTCTACCTTTGTTCTTTAGAGAAAAGTCTTAGGTACAGTCTACATGGTCTCTTGAGAGGTATTTCCCAGCTTCATTGAACATCAGTTGCCCACTATGGTTATCAACACCTTGTTTTCTCATACGTCTTTGTCTCCCTCTCTCCATTCCCTAACTGCTGCTTCCTGGGCGTATCTTCCACAATAAATTCCTTGCACCCAACTTCTTGTCCATATAAGCTTTTTTGGGGGGTGGTATTGGATGGGAAAGGGAAAAAACAAATAAGATACATGTCGGTTTGCTAATGGCTTTGAGCCAGAGGCCACATATAATGTCACATAATGTGACTAAGCCATGTGTCTGGATTAATTAGAGAAGTTATCTCAGAGGAGACTGAGCATCAGAGGCCTTGGATAGATGGTTTTAAGGTTAGTGGAGAGACAGCTTAATTTTCAGAATTGCCCTTTCCCCCTTTAAGAGTTCACAATATGTAACCAATTACACTGATAAAAAGGTGCAATGCTTAAAAGGGTTGCAAGAATGAGTCAGTCGATTTGCTGAAAACTAAGATGACCACAAATGCAGTTTACTTCCATTTTTAGCAGCATTATTGATTTTGGTGTAAAAAAGACTAACCTACAGTGCATTCCTAAGTCTGTGGTCCGTAGCACTTGCAGTTGATAGGTTTTATGACTCCTTTTTCCTCTTGAGTCTCTATTAAGGATTTATTTTTAAAAGATGCCAGATATGATATTCATAATCACTGAGCTGTCACGCCACCAAAAAAAGTTGAGAGAAGAGCATGGCAGATGGTGCCATGAAAATTATATTGAAGAATCTCCCTCATCTTGATGAAAGATGCAGCAGTGAAATCCTGGCATGCATATGGGTGGTAGGAAGGATTTATACCCGGTGTGTCTGGGCTCATAATAACTAATGTATCAACTTGTTTGAAAACTTTTTAATTAGGAGGATCAGCAGGATTTGTGGATGAGTCATGAAGAGAAGACCTTTCCCTTTTAGTAAATGAGGACAGACGAACCATCAGTCGCAATAGCTGCATTCATTTCATGCCCAAGTATAAATGGCACTATTCTAATGAAGATAAGGCCAAGGGTCTGATCCCTCTATGAGCCAAGTCAGGCTGCCTGGTTGCTTGGCCCTGACTGCCCTCCTCACTTCTTAGCAGCTATCACACAAATATATACATGGGTCTAATGCAGTATGACATGAACTTCAAATTTAAATCTGACCTTGTCACTTGCCTGTTGAGAATCTTTCACTGGTTTCCCACTGCGTGAGCATAAAACCCAAACACCATATCAGAGGCCTTAAGGCTCTGTACAGTTTGGCCCCTTCCTCTTAGTTCTATTACCCCATTTTGAGGGACTCTCCCCTTTGCTCCCTGATTCATCCTTACTGTGATCCGATAGGTCCAGCTCTTCCCAAGCATTTTCATAATGCTTAATAAGCTGTTATTAATACAGTATAATAAAACAACATAATAAGCTATCATCTTATTTTTATTTTTTATTTTTTATTTATTTTTTTTTTTAAAGATTTTTTATTTATTTATTTGAGAGAGAGAGAATGAGAGAGAGCAAGCACATGAGAGGGGGGAGGGTCAGAGGGAGAAGCAGACTCCCTGCCGAGCAGGGAGCCCAATGCGGGACTCGATCCAGGGACTCCAGGATCATGACCTGAGCCGAAGGCAGTCGCTTAACCAACTGAGCCACCCAGGCGCCCGCTATCATCTTATTTTTAATGAGATAATATTAATGAAAAATTATATCCTATTTGTTAATACTATATAATAATAATCATTATTGATTACAACATTAGCATATCTGGAATCTTAGAAAGCAAGATCTCTTGGAATATTAAACGGGCAAAAAGAATTTCTAAGCAAAGCATTCTTTAACTGGAAATGCTCCTCACAGAATGAGAAATGTTTGTGCCTTCGCTATGGTGGTCTGTATTTGTTGATCTGCCTGAGTATGGTCAGACTGCAAGATCCTAAGAACAATCCAGATTTGGTGAATTGAGAACACTTAAAGTCCTCATTCCTAGGGCCTAACAAGTTGTATTATGTAGCTTATTTATTTGTTTGCTTGCTCAATGCCTATTTCTCTCATGAAGACAGTGTGTATTTCCCCAGAACTAGTATGCCTGACATCTAACAGATACTCAAATAAATACTTGTTGACTGGACAGTACACAAAGTAAAATATCCTCTTTAGGGTTGGTGGACAAAAAATGTCATTTGGTCTAGAATTATTCTTACATGGTACTACATAGTTCATGGTAGGACTTAAAAAATTGCTAAAGTTACAGTAGATTACATATCCTTGTTCCCTTTATTTATGTGATCTGCCACTTTGTCAAAGAAGACAATGTACATTGGTCTGTTCTATGTTAAGTAATGCTGATTGCTACCTAATATGTTGTTCTTACAGATTTCTTGCCATTTAAGTTTTAGATGGTTCTATTTCAGATTTTCTGTAAGCATAAAAGTCCATAGGTCTATGACTTCATATATCTTAGCTTATTCAGAAAGTTTTAACCCACTTTCATGTACAATATCACCTTGACTTTTTCTCTTCCTTTGGGTTTGTGTTTGATCTACGAGCTTGCACTTGCAGAAATGTCAATAGTCAATTTTCTTTTAATTAATATTTTTATCAAAGCTGACATTCTATCACCCTCATTTATAAGTCTGTTAGTAAATTCTTCAGTGGTGTTCTTAAGGAAGAAAAAAAACCCACCAACTTTTTTGAGACTTTCTAAAAAGTTTCATTTAAGTTCAAAATAAAATATCCATTTTGTGGAAGAACTTTTAGTTGTGACAAAGTCAGCTTATAATATCTGTGATTGGAACTTGACCTGGGAGTTCAGGAAGTCAGGTGTCTACATTTTGAATTGTTTCCAAGCATCTACATTCGATCACAACCTGGGTGGCTGGTTCTGGCATTTCATCTGTACTGTATCAAACTGGGTCAGAATCCATTGGTGACTCTGACAAATCCTGTCATTTGTTTTCCTAAAGGCAGGCCCTTCTTTTAAACATGGTGAATCTGTATCTTTTGTTCTTGCTGCTGGAAGATTTTCAACTTGAAAAAAGCCACTGTGGTGGCTGTTATATTTGTTATATTCCTTTCCTGCCTTTTTAAACAGAGTATCCTAGTCATTGAACAATATCAGCTAGTATTTTATTTTATTTTTTAATTTTTAAATTTTCATTCCAATATAATTAGTATACAGTGTTATATTAGTTCAAGTGTACAATAGAGTGATTCAACAATTTTACATGTTAATCAGTGCTCATTATGATAAGTGTACTCTTAATCCCCTTCATCTATTTCACCCATCCCCTCACCCATCTCCCTTCTGGTAACCATAAGTTTGTTCTCTATAGTTAAGAGTGTGTTTTTTTGTTTGTCTCTTTTTTCTTTGTTTGTTTTGTTTCTTAAATTCCATATATGAGTGAAATCATATGGCATTTGTTTTTCTCTGACTGACTTATTTCACTTAGCATTATACCCTCTAGATCTATTCATGTTGTTGCAAATGACAAGATTTCATTCTTTTTTATGACTAATATTGCATTGTGTGTATATATCCATTCATCTATTGATAACACTTGGATTGCTTCCATAAATTGGCTGGTTTTTTAAATTTTTTTTTTAAAAGATTTTATTTATTTATTTGAGAGAGAGAGTGAGAGAGAGAGCATGAGAATGGGGTGAAGGGTAGAGGGAGAAGCAGACTCCCTGCTGAGCAGGGCGCCTGATGCGGGGCTCGATCCTGGGATTCTGGGATCATGACCTGAGCTGAAGGCAGATACTTAGCCAACTGAGCCACCCAGGTGCCCCCATAATTTGGCTATTGTAAATAATGCTGCAATTAACATAGGGGTACATGTATCTTTTCAAATTAGTGTTTTCATATTCTTTGGGTAAATACCCAGTAGTGTGATTACTGGATCATATGGTAATTCTATTTTTAATTTTTTGAGAAACCTCCATAATGTTTTCTACAGTAGCTACACCAGCTTGTATTCCCACCAATAGTGCACAAGGGTGCCTTTTATTCCACATCCTCATCAACACTTGTTTCTTGTGTTTTTTATTTTAGCCATTCTGACAGGTGTGAGGAAATATCTCATTGTAATCTTGATTTGCATTTCCCTGATGGTGAGTGATATTGAACATCTTTTCATGTGTTTGTTGGTCATCTCTATGTCTTCTTTAGACATGTCTGTTCATGTTTTCTGCCTATTTTAATTGGATTATTTGGGGTTTTTTTGGTGTTGAGTTCTATAAGTACTTTATATATTTTGGATACTAACTCTATCAGAAATGCCACTTGCAAATATCTTCTCCCATTCTGTAGGTTGTCTTTTAGTTTTGCTGATTGTTTCCTTTGCTGTGTAGAAGCTTTTTATTTTGATGAAGTCCCAGTAGTTTATTGTTGCTTTTGTTTTCCTTGTTTCAGGAAACATATCTAGAAAAATGTTGCTACAGTGATATCAAAGAAATTACTGCCTGTGTTCTCTTCTGGGATTTTTGTATGGTTTCAGGTCTCACATTTAGGTCTTTTATTCATTTTGAGTTTATTTTTGTGTATGGCATAAGAAAGTGGTCCAATTTTATTCTTTTGTATGTAGCTGTCCAGTTTTCCCAACAGCATTTGTTGAAGAGACTGTATTTTTCCCTACTGCATAGGGAAGACTGCAGATTCTTGCCTCTTTTGTCGAAGATTAATTAACCATGTAATTGTGGGTTTATTTCTGGACTCTCTATTCTGTTCTATGTGTCTATTTTGGTGCCAATACCATACTGGGTTTTCTGTTGTTATTTTTATTTATTTATTTTTAAATAATGGAGTCCAACATGGGGCTTGAACTCATGACCCCAAGATCAAGACTTGAGTTGAGATCAAGAGTCAGATGCCCAACTGACTGAGCCATCCAGGCACCCCAAAGCCATGATATTTTTTTTAAGTAGGTTCCATGCCCAGCATGGAGCCCAACACAGGGCTTGAACGCAGTACCATACTGTTTTGATTACTACAGCTTTGTACTATATTTTGAAATCTATTAGCTGGTATTTTAATAATGCCTTTGAATTATAAGGAGAATTATTTCAAATGATTTGTATGTTTTTATCTTCCTGTTAACACCTAGCATATCTTGTACTTTAATCGTTAAAGCAATAGTCTATGCCCTGTTTCATATAATCTCACAACTACTCTATGACATTCACTCCTATGCTTAAAACTTTTCAGTGGCCATTTTCATTGGCCTCTCAGTTTTTCAAACCAGCTCTGTTTTCTGCTATCCTAGGGTCTTTGAACATGATGCTTCCTCTTCCTGGAATATCCTTCTCTTTCTTCATTCTTCTTTTCACCAAATTAATGACTATTCACCTTTTGAATCCAAGTTGAGGCGTCACTTGCTCAGGAACAGTTGAGGTACTTTTATTTTATGTTCTAAAAAGATCATTATTAGTCTTCCAATTCTCATTTATTTATTTGTATGATTATTTAATGTTTAACTCTCCTTCTAGAACACTCATTCCATGAGAACAAGTACTAACTGGATCTGGTTTGGCCCAGCATTATATCTTCTGTATCTAGTATCATGCCTTGTACATGTAAACACTCAAATATTTGTTGAATGAATGCATGGATGTCTCCTAAATTATACATGTGGAAACCAAGGCACAGAATTCTTAAATAGCTTCATCAAAGTCTTATAGCAACTAAATAGCAGAGGTAGGACTTGAACCTAGGTCTTCTGTTTCCTACTTTTGTGATTTTTCTCTTAAACACAGCTACTCTATGCTTCTAAGTTGACCCTTTTTAATTTACCTTCCATCTTACAGTAGTTGTTTCTTTGGTTTCTTGCAAGTGGCTAGGATAGCTCAGATCACACCTTGAGTGTGATTGCAGCCTCAAGGTAGATGATAGGTGTGTATCAGTGTGCCTGAAAAGGGACATGGTAAAAGGAGATGGAAATCATCTTCTTCAGGAGTCTTTCCCTTGTAATGTTTTACAATTTCAGGGAAATAAATGGAACTATGAGAGGTATTACAAAGAGACTCATCAGGTGAGGGCAATAGGGGAAGTTTGAAGCATTGTTTGGTGCTTATGACAATATATGTTTAGCCTGAAGCTCTAAGTTCTAAAGAATATTACATTCAGTCCAGATATGATTAAATGTTCATAGTCCCAAATCTACTAATTAGTTGTGAGATTTTGTGCAGGTATCTTTACATCTCTGGCCTCAGTTTCATGTCTAAAAAATGGTGAGTGAATGAGTGAGTGAGTCTTGGGGTGGCAATGATCACAGAATTATTGGCAAAAATTCTGACTGCAGGTCTGTAAGAATGACCTGTTCTCTTTTCCCTCATATTTTTGCTAAGTGAAGTAGAATGTGCTGTGACTTGGGGATTTAGGACAGGAATTTATTCCATGATATAATCTAGCTCTTCCAAGAGTATAGAAGGATTGGTCCCACCTATCTTTGGATTGATTATGGCAGTTTTATAGGGCTCACTGTAGGTCATTTATAATAAGGGAGGATTAAATCCTGGTATGTTTATTTCGTTATAATAATTAAATGTTAGTTATTGGACAGGACTTTGGGAATCAGTAAATATAGCTACTTATTTTATTTATGAGGAAATCTAAGGCTTGGAGAGGAAAAATGGAGAGCTCAGACTCAATTGAAGGCTTTGGACTTCATGTCCAGTATTTTTTCCACTATACCACATGGCTTATATTATACTACACTGTTATTTTCAGCACACATAAAAAGATGTTAAAATTGTCTCTGCTATAATAATAATCAAATCTGGAAAACTTAATGAAGGATTGGGATCTTTTTTTCTATCTTTTCTGATGGAAATATCCTTTTTGTAATTATAAAAGTAATATATCCTCATTGTAACAAAACTCAATCCATTCAGAAGTGCACAAACTCGAAAATGAAGGATTCTCCACAATCTAAATCCCCCAAAGATACTTACTGTTTTTTTTTATGCTTAAAAGCATTTTAATTATGAAATAACACAAAAACGAGTCTAAAACATAAATCGTCAGCTTAATGAATAATTACAAAACATATAACAACCACCCAGGACCCCAAGACAGACCTTTCCAGATTGCAACTCCCTAGAGGAAACCATGATCCTACAATTATGATTTCTCTCTTCCCTGCTTTCTTTTTTTTTTTTAAATTTTTTTTATTGTTATGTTAATCCCCATACATTACATCATTAGTTTTAGATATAGTGTTCCATGATTCATTGTTTGTGCATAACACCCAGTGCTCCATGCAGAACGTGCCCTCCTCAATACCCATCACCTCCCATCCTCCCACCCCCCTCCCCTCTAGAACCCTCAGTTTGTTTTTCAGAGTCCATCGTCTCTCATGGTTCTTCTCCCCCTCCGATTTCCCCCCCTTCATTCTTCCCCTCCTGCTACATTCTTCTTCTTTTTTTCTTTCTTAACATATATTGCATTATTTGTTTCAGAGGTACAGATCTGAGATTCAACAGTCTTGCACAATTCACAGCGCTTACCAGAGCACATACCCTCCCCAGTGTCCATCACCCAGTCACCCCATCCCTCCCACCCCACCCCCCACTCCAGCAACCCTCAGTTTGTTTCCTGAGATTAAGAATTCCTCATATCAGTGAGGTCATATGATACATGTCTTTCTCTGTTTGACTTATTTCGCTCAGCATAATACCCTCCAGTTCCATCCACATCGTTGCAAATGGCAGGATCTCATTCCTTTTGATGGCTACATAATATTCCATTGTATATATATACCACATCTTCTTTATCCATTCATCTGTTGATGGACATCTTGGCTCTTTCCACAGTTTGGCTATTGTGGACATTGCTGCTATAAACATCGGGGTGCACATCCAAAGATACTTACTGTTAACATGGTTCACAATTTTTAGGTTTTTCATATATATGTGTATATATGTGTGTGTTATATATATATATAACCTATGAATATATATGTGTTTTTTCATATATATCTATATATCACAGTTTCTACATGGCTATGTAGATAGATATCTTACATATATACCAATATCTTGCATATACATGAATTTATATATATATGTATGTATTTAAAAATTAGATCATATTATACTATTTGCATTCTAGTTCTTTTCCTTGGCAATATTCAAGAGACACATGGACAACAACACATAGACATCTTTTCTTGTTAGTACGTTTCCTCCACTTATGTTGGAATTACATACTGACGAAGCCATCATAAATTGAAAATATATTTTGAAAGTGCACTTAATATATTTAATCTACTGAACAGCATAACTTAGCCTAGCCTACTTTAGATGTGCTCAGAACAGTTACATTAGCCTATGGGTGGGTGAAATCATCTAACACAAAGCTTATTTTATAATAAAATATTGAATGTCTTGTGTAAGTTATGGAATACTGTCCTGAAAGTGAAAAACAGAGTGGTTGTAAATGTATTGGTTGTTTACCTTCAGAATCAGGTGGCTGACTGGGAGCTGCAGTTTGCTGCTGCTGCCCAGGATCATGAAAGAGTCTCATACTGCATATTGTTAGCCTGAGAAAAGATCAAAATTCAAAAGATTCAGAGTTTCTACTGACGTATGGTTTCTATTGAATGTATATTGCTTTTGCCCTTTTTTGTAAGGTTGAAAAATCGTAAGTCAAAGACAGTTTGTGCATCTAATGTATTCTTTTTATTGGGTGAGTGGTAGTTTGTTGTATTACTATATTTCGCTTAAGCATCCCTCTCCTAATGGATATTTATATTGTTTCCAGTCTTTCACTAATTTAGGGATTGCTGGGGGTTCCTGGCTGGCTCAGTCGGAAGAGCTTGAGATTCTTGATCTCATGAGTTTGTGTCCCATATTGGGTGTAGACATTACTTAAATGAATAAATAAATAAAAACTTGAAGAAAAAAAAATGCAGGCAATGCTGCAGTGAACATCCTTCTACATGCATCTTTGCATATTCATGTTTCTTTGTGATAAATTTCTAGAAACCACACTTCAAGTTGATCATAATATTTAGGTGCAACATTGTGTAAGTAGAGCAATACAGTTTGTTAATTCCTATGGTGGCAAAAGAAGGGGATTTCAGACTGAGGTGATTTTAGATACAAGGCCCTGAAACACATGAACATTTCCTTGGTCAAGCTTTGTAGTTTTGTAATCACACTTTTGCAAGGTCAGTTCAATGCAGCAAATTCCAGTTCAGTGGATCCTGCAAGTCCTTTCTAGTTGCTCTGTAAGTAGTTGCTTCACTTGGCTAAAGTTCACTGTAAATGGTTTGAATCAGGCCAAAGATGCCTAGAATTTAGGTTTTTCCTTCCAGCCCACAGTAGTTATTTTCCCTTCAGCTTTTTTATGAGACCATCAAATATTGGAAGGGACTACCAATTATGTGTCAAGGAGTGAGACAAAGAGGAAAAATGACACTTTGCTGTTGAGAAATTGTCATTTGTGGGGCACCTGAGTGGCTCAGTCAGTTAAGCATCCGACTCTTGATCTCAGCTCAGGTCTTGATCTCAGGGTTGTGAGTTCAAGCCCCGCATTGGGCTCCCACGCTGGGCATGGAGCCTACTTAAAAAAAAAAAAAAGAATTGTCATTTGTGAGAAGACAAGCTGATAACATCACTGAACTGGCTTCTTGTTTAGAGGCATCACCAGAAAGGGAAGAACCCCCATGGCTTGGATTTGCTATTCCCTTTAGTTGCTTGAACTTTGCTCTCTCTGTGATCACCTGTGAGATAGTCAGTGCTTTCAGAACCATTTAGTAGGTTCCCCATACCCCAAGTTTTAACTCAACCACTGTTGTCCATGTCTGTGTTGGAGGATTATTTCTGAGAGTGAGGAGAGCTTAAAGAAGTCATCTGGAAGGGTGGCCTCTTGCCTCTGGAATTTCTTTGACAACGTCTCTGAAATGTCACCATCTTTAAGTGGCTCCTGTTGATCTTCAGAATAAAACTTATATTCCTAGCCTAGTAAAATCCTCTGTAGTTGACATATAGATAACCTTTTCAACCGTATTTCCTTAGTTCTCCTAAACAAGACCTGTACTCTGGTCATTCCTCAACTTCTCCTTTCTTTCTTGGCTTATGCCATTTTCTCTGCCTGTTAATGCCATTCTTGTGGCTTAAATACCATCACTTCTACCATATCTTCTTTCTTGAACTCCTGTGGCACTTTTACTTTTTTTGTGACACTAATAATTTTCTATTCTGTATTTTCCATGTATCTATCTTACATCTTCTACTACAGTGTAAACACTTTGAGAACAGATTGATATGACCGTGACTGTTCTTTGTATTTCAATATCCAGGACATTGCCTAATATTCAGTAAGTATTATTATGGAGGTTGATGGGCAGACCAATCCATTCTTCAGCTGAATATCCCTGTGACAGGAAGACTGAAAGAGGAAACCCATTCCACTTTGGGGATAGCCTAAATTATTAGGCCATCTGAATCTATTATCAGAAAAGAGTAAAAAAAAAGAAAGAAAAGAAAAGAAAAAGAAAGAAAACAGTGCTGTATCCCAGCTACCTGAATATTCAAGTACAATATCTAGAGTCACCCACTTCTACTTACCTTGTGCCCGTTTTCTCACCTGAAGAACTGATCCTATTGGACCAATGACCAGTGGGAAATATGTGGGAAGCCCAGCTTTCCGAAGACAATGAAAACATTTTCCCAGCTCATATTCAGATGTGTGCCCTGATAGGCTAACACCACAAATGAATTCTCTGGTTTTGTAATTTTGTGCTAAAAAACATTCCCATATACCATGAACCTTAAGTTACCTATTTTTTCTTTACAACTTTTAGAAAGTGTTTTTCTCCATCAATCTTATTTCCATTTTGTTTGAGTTTATGGAACAGTAGCTTAAGAGACCACTCAGTGTCTGCTCCTACCCATTCAGTAGCCTGAGCAGTGGGAGCTGCAAATCAGTCTTCAGTGGCAGGCCGAGCACCCAGTCTTCAGTAGGGAATTGCTTAATGGCACAGAGGGCACCTGCACACCTTCAGATCAGTCTGTGGCTTCAGGCTGAGTAGCAGTGAACTCGGAAACTGGAACAGTCCATTCACCCTAAAATTCTTCCTTGGTCACAGTCTTTCAGGAGCAACCTGCTCTTCCTTTTCAGTATTTTCAGGTTCTGTGTAGAAGTTGAGATCAAGCATGACCTTCCATGGGTGTTCACAGGAAATGGTGCCACACATGTGCAGAACTTCCTGGGCCAGCATCCACCACATCAGACGCACTGAGTGATCTCTATTGTTATTGCAAGGGATGGAAATGTCCACATAGCACAGAGGAGAGTCTGTGTTACACAGATAAATAATAGGCAGGTTAACAGAAGATGCCTCTGTGAGAGGCTGGTGGTCCACCGTAGGATCAGTAACCACCAGAAGTCTCGGCTCCCGGAAGGCTGCCTGGATCTGGTTAGTGAAGGTTCCAGAGTGAACCAGCAGTAGGAGTGGCTCCAGCAGCAGTCTCACACTTCAGCACAGCTCACTGGCCACTATTCCTGGGTGATGTGACACTGACATCAGCCAGGTGTTCAGTGTCAACAAAGGCCTGAGCTGCCAGCAGAAGCATCTCTCAGGTTTTCTTGGGATTGATGATGCAGATGCCTTCACTTTTCCTTTTGTAGATGTACTATTCCATTTGGAAGTCAAGGTTCGTGCCACCTAAGTGGATTCCTGCTGCAGGGAATTTGAGAACATCCTCCTCCTTCACTTGCAGGGCATCAAGGGCTCCAGACACTATGAAAGTTTCCCTTTAAGTGACAACAAGAACCCATAACAATTCCATATGGACCTCTCTCTGGGTAGTGTGGAAGTGCTTAATTTATCTATTTTTAAAAGCACTGTAAAAACCCAGTAGTGCCTACCTAACATCATTCTTTTATAACCTTTAATTTGCTGCAAGTTAGCTAAATGTAAAGCTGATGTTTAACCATATGTAGCAAGTGCTTCCTAACCATCATCAAGGCATTCTGTGCACTATTAGACTCTATCCACAGTTGACTTGGTCAGGGATACTGTGTGAAGCTGTGAAGAGTGCATGCTGCCCATTTTGGGGATGAGCCATGATATGACCATGGGAATGCTGCCCTCCAGAGCAGTGCAGTGTGTCCTCTACGTGGCCACAGTGATCTGATGTTCAGGTACATACATTTCAGGTTTGGAAACATATTAGTTTGCTGGGGCTGCTGTAACAAAGTACCACAGACTGGTACTTAAACAACAAAAGTATATTGTTTCATAGTTCTGGAGACTGGAGTCCAAGATCAAGGTACCCTCAGAGTTCAGTCCTTCTGAGGACTGCAAGGGAGGGATCCCTGTTCCAGGCCCCTCTCCTTAGCTTGTAGATGACCATTTTCTCCCTTGGTCTCTTCATATCACCTTCCCCCTATGCATGTCTTCTCCTCTGTCCAAATTTCCTCTTTTAATAAGGTCTCCATTCATATGGGATTAGGGCCCACCCTAATGCTCTCATTTTAACTCAGTTACTTCTGTAAAGACTCTATTTCCAAATAAGGTCACATTTTGAGGTACTAGGAGTTACGACTTCTTTTTGGTGGGAACACAATTCAACCCATAACAACTCCTAACAGATGAAAAGAAAATCTAGTTCTTCATGGGAAAGAGACTGGGTTCAGAATTCCAGCTCTGCTCGTACTAGCTATGTCCGGGTTAGAGAGGAACATGTAGGACTGCATCCCAAGCCACCTTCAATAGCAGCTTGGGCTGGACTGGAATTAAGGGCAGGGTTACAGACAGGAAAGGATAATGTGGTATTAATTAGGAAACTAAGGAAGAATTCATGTTTATGTGTTAGGACAGGCATTACTCCAGATTCTTCTGGTAGCGAACCTATGACAAGGCTAATTTAATTTGACACAATCCACTGCAGCAAGTGTGCATATGTGTAGGTATGAAGAGCGTGGTCTGGATCATTTAAAAAAACTAGGCAGAATAGAACATCTTGAGGAAGAAGCAGACAGCTCAGGAGACTAGTGGAAGCTACACATCCATGGACTATTTGCAAAGATCCTCTGAGTCTCAGAGACAGCTCAGTCTACCCTGGTTACTGCCACGCAGCCCTGCTCAGCACCCAGGCATCCTACCCCTGTCAGTCTCCACATAGGTACCCTAAGAGCCTCCTGGATTTGAGGATACCCATGCTGGCTTGTGTGCAGAGATGGCTGAGGTCTTTACCGTGAGACCTCAAAATGCCCAGAAATAGAAACATAGTATATAAACCATATATTTTTAAAACACTTAAACATGTTTATATATATAAAATACACAAATACATATTTGTTATATATACATATATAATATATATCATACAGAAATATATGTATTATATATACTTATATATATAATATATATTTAAAATATGTAAGTATATATAAATACATGAATATATAACACATTTAAAATATGTATATATTTATATACATATATTTTAAAACATATGTTTCAAAAATAAATATATAATTTTTCAATATATTTCAAAATAAAATATATAATTTTATTTTATTTCTCTTATTTTTTTTTAACATATTTACTGCAGAGATTCATGTGATAGAGAGGAGAGACATTGGAAGTCATGGAGTGTAAACCATATATAAATTTATATGTAAAAATATATATTTAACCTTCCTTTTCTATTTCAGCAAGCTCCTAATGGTTATCAAGAACTGTTATTGATAAATATTATCAATAAGTATTATCAATAGAGATATTGTGGGAACTGGGGCAAATAGCCAGAATGTACACTACTGGCCTTAGGAGAAAACTTACAAAGGCATAAAGTAGCAGATGTGTGGTTTTCTCCCTTTTCATAAGATTCTGGGACAATACACAGCAATCTAGCATAGCTGGAAATCAGATTCTAGCAAAGAGATTGCCATTCTTGGAATTTGGGGCTTTTAGGATGAATTATTAGGAAAGCATCAGCTCTTCCTTGCTGTTGTTGGTGGCCAGCCGGGATACAACACAATGAAGAGTGGGCTCCAGCTGCATACTGCGAACTCAGCATTTATGGTTGGGGATACCAGCCTCTCCCCTGAAGTGATTAGTGGGCTGGAGTCTGAGAGTTGTGATTGCAGCTGTATGATCTAGCAAGCTATTGGCAAGATTTTCCATGTTAGCGTTTAGGCTGGCATGATTGGGGGAGTGGGGTCCAAGACTTGCCACCATTGACCAGGATTAATGCCTTCAGCAATAGGCCATTGCTGAATTTTCATGCAACTTTTTAGAAAGCTAACTTCTTTCCTGGGAGGCCTGCCTTCCCAGGATAAGTCTTGGGCATAACCCTTCCCTCTGAAGGGAAGTGGTATAAGTATAGAGAGCAGAGATAGGTAGGCAGCAGATATTCAACACATCAATCCTTCTGTTCCATCCCTCTGTTCTTACGTACTACAGAGTCAAGGTTTGAATGTGAATGTTTTTATTCCCAGTCCACTGTCTTCGTAACATCCTTCAGCTCTTCATCTTTTTCTTTTTTTCAGGAATGGTTGTGGAGCCTATGAGAGTTTTTTGGTTTTGATTTATATAATATATATTTTAAGCCAAGGAGAGTTTTTTTTTGTTTTTGTTTTTTGGCAATAGCAGTTGTGCATTACATTACAAAACCCCAAAATAAAGATTTACTCTAGGATGATGAAGTTACCCTCTGATCTTTGTTGGTTTGAGGGAATCTTGAACTCATATGAATACTTTATTAATTTTTTTCCATATTAGGACTTGAATTTTTATCACCTCCTTCAGTTCTTTCTTCTGAAAGAATCAATTCTTGTTTTAAATTATTCGTTAAAAATTGTATGTGCTTTGGAGCACCTGGTGGCTCAGTTGGTTAAGCATCTGACCCTTGATTTAGGGTTCTGGGATCGAGCCCTGCATGGGGCTCCGTGGGGAATCTGAGGATTCTCCTTTTCGTTCTTCCTCACTCCCACTCACGCATGCACACTCTCCCTCAAATGAATAAATAAATCCTTAAAAAAATTATATATGTTTTAGGCCATGTGTCATGGATTTCCAGTTTTATTGCTTTTGTTTGGTGTTTTGCTTCTTGCCAATCCTCGATAATCACTCATAATTCCACCAAACTGTTTGCCATAAGTGAAAATAACTACTTTTGTTAGCTTGGAATAAAGAGTTGCAAAATTAAATTGCACATTGTGTGCCATTCCTGAAACTGAAATATATATATATTTTATAAATATGTAAAATTGTGTAGGAAGGTACCCAAAGCCATGCTTTTGGTTGAAGCACAATGTTTTTGTTCCATAAGGAGTGAAAGAATCTCCCAGAACCCCTATAATTGCACTGCGGCCAATTTCTACTATTTTTATCCAGACCACAGACTTATGCGGCAAAACTACCTTGGGAATACAATCTAAGATAAGTCACCTTTGTTTATGCTATTCCTTTTGTTTTGAATTTCTTTTCCTGTGATCTTTGCCTATTAAAATCTTACGATTACTAATCTCATCAACTCTACTCCTAAAAAATAAATAATTAGTAGCTAGTAAGTACTTATCATGGGCCAGGAATGGTGCCAAGAGATCTCCACGGGTACTCTCTTTCATTTATAAGCATACCTCAGAGATATTGTGGGTTTAGTTCCAGACTATCCCAGTAAAGCAAATACTATAATAAAGCAGGTCAAATGAATTTTTTGGTTTCCCAATGCATATAAAAATTAGGTTTACACTATACTGTAGTTTATTAAGTGTGCAATGGCATTATGTCTAAAGAAACAATGTACACACTTCAAAAATTCTTGATTGCTAAAAATGCTAATCATCATCTGAGCTTTCAGCAAGTCATCATCTTTTTGCTGGTCTTGCCTCAATGTTAATGGCTGCTGCTGATCAGGGTGCTGGTTGCTAAAGGCTGGGGTGGTTGTGGCAATTTCTTAAAATAAGACAACAATGAAGTTTCCCACACCAACTGACTCTTCCTTTCATAAATGATTTCTCTGTAGCATGCAGTGCTGTTCAATAGCATCTATCCACAGAAGTTCTTTCAAAATTGGAGTCAATCCTCTCAATCCTTGCTGCTGCTAGAAATCAACTATATTTATGTAATATTCTAAATCCTTTGTTGTCATTTCAACTGTCTTCACAACATCTTCACCAGGAGTAGATTCCATTTCAATAAACCACTTTCTTTGCTCACCCATAAGCAACAACTCTTCATCCATTAAAGTTTTATCATGAGATTATGACAATTCAGTCACATCTTCAGCCTCCAATAGTAACATTAAATATTACTGATCAACATAACAGATACAGTAATAATGAAAAAAGTTTGAAATATTGGAGGAATTATGAAAATGTGACAGAGACATGATGTGAGCAAATGGTGGGAAAATGGTGCTGATAGACTTACTCGCTTGATGCAAGATTGCCACAAGCCTTCAATTTGTAAAAAGTGCAGTATCTGCAAAGCATAGTAAAAGGAGGTGTGCCTGTAATGGTTTGATTTTCATTGCCTAATCTCTGCTTTCACTGTTCTGGGTGGACCATCAAATAAGGAAAATATGGTCTCAGTGCTCATGGTGCTTACATTCTATTGGGGAAGATAATAAAAAGGAAACAAACAACAAGATAATGTCAGAGTAGTAAGTGTTATGAACAATGTAAACTAGAGTAACATGATAGAAGGTGACTGGGAGTGGGGGGCAACTTTTAGATAGAGGGACCCCATAAGACCTTTCTGAAAGGAGCCAGCTATGTGGAAATCTGGCAGCAGAGAGAATTTGAAGGCTAAAGGTGTGAGTGAGGCAGGAGTAAGCCTCATAATAGCCCCATGAAGTCCATCTGTGGGAACTGGTTAAGGAACTCAACTCTCAGAGCCCCAGTTTCTTCTTATCACAAAGACAGATTCATGAGCTCATTCGTAACATTATTCTTGTGCACTCACTATGTGCCAGACACTGTTTAGACTCTGGGGATGTATTATTGCCCTCATTGAACTCATGTTCTAGTGGAGGGGTTGGGAGACAGATAGTAAACAAGTAATTATAGAGGTTAGGTAATGATAAATGCCTTAAAAAAAATAAAACAGAGTAAGAAGACAGAGAGTAAAGGTGAAAGGTGGGTTACTAGGGGAGTCAGGGAAAGCCTCTCTGTGGAAGTCACATTTGAGTAGAGACTGGAATGAAAAGAGGGAGAGAAGCAGGCCATGTGGCTATCTGGGAGTGGAGTGGGGAGTATTTTGATTGGAGAGAACAGCATGTACCATAGACTGTAAGGTTGAAGGGAGCTTCATGTGTTCAAGGCGTGGTAAATGGGTCCATGTGGTACAGAGGAAGGACCAGGTCATTCTGAGTGTGATGAAAAGCCACTGCAGGATTTGGAGCAGGAATATAATGGGAGTGATGTTACCTACAATGGAGTATTGGGAGAATTAAAAGATAAGTCTATATATAGCCTAGCACAGTGTGTGCTAATAAATGCTCAAAGACCTCTTGTTTCCTTCTTCCTTCCTTTTCTCCCTCCCTCCCTCCCTCCCTCCCTCCCTTCCTTCCTTCCTTCCTTCCTTCCTTCCTTCCTTCCTTCCTTCCCTCCTCCCTGTCTCCCCTCAGTGTCTCCCTACCTGTTCCTTTCCTGTCCGCATCCTTTGTACATCTATACTGCTCAAGTATGTCTCAGAATAAGGTGACCTAACCTGCTGTTATTTCTTTTCTTAACTTCATGCTAAACTATAACTTCCTTGAAGACAGGAAAGGTGTCGCTTATTTCATTATAATTGCTACATCACCCCAGTGCCTTGCAAATTGTTGGAAAGCAACAAAGTTATTGAATTGGCATAAAAAATTCTTTTCCATTGAGGATGGCAATGATGTCTGGGAGTTAAGAAGTATGTTTGGACTGGCAGGACCTTTTTGTTTGTACTGGAGAGACTTGAGTTTGGTCATGGTACATATACTGGGAAGTCTGAAGCTTTGTTGTGATTCACATAAGAACTTCCTAGCTTGCTAGTAGCTTAGAGCCAGATGCTAATTCCAGCAGGACTTGGGCGAGTCACTTAATCTTTCTGAAGCTCAGTTTTCTCATCTGTACAACTGAGATAATAATCCACAGGATTATTGGGGGATGGAAGGAGATCATGTATATAAAGCTCTAAGTACAGTAGACAGCTCTGAGTAATCAATAAATACTATCTAATATTGAAGGCACTGTCCTGATTTCCTGCCTTTCCCCCAACACAATCAGACCAGCTCCAGGAGTCAGTCTGGCAGCTATGGAGAAGGGGAAGGAGGCTGTGCCTTACTGAGGCGGTACATTTTACCTTCTTAGTTATAATTAAAACAGTGAGTCTGATGCTGGGCAGAAAGTCAAGTAGCACTGGCTCCTCCTTTTCAACCTTGTCAATCTATTTGTGTCAGATTTACTTTAGTTCTTTGAGAGCAAAGAACTTGCTTTATTTTCTTTTCTTTTTCTTTCTTTTTTATCTTGATGGCATGGGAGGAAATAACTTGCCTAAGGTCACACATCTAATAAGTGGCAGAGCTAGGATTTGAATAAAGGTCCGGCTCATTCTGCAGCTCATAGGTATAGAAGAAAGCATACTGTCCTGAGTCAGGAAACGTGATCTGGGCACCCTATCACTTATCCTGTCACGTTGGGAAAATGCATTTTTTTCTCTCTCAGGAAAAGGAGGAGGCACTCTCCTGATTCCCAGTACAATGTCCTTTCATTTGACCTCTGGTTTCATTTTCCGCTTGTACCAGTTTAAGATGTTGGAGTGGTCTCTGACTCTGTTCTGCATTTTTGCAATGAAGCAATGATGCACATTGTCCCAGGCCCTTATAGCTGACCTGGTTCAGCCAGGTGACCTTTCTGCTGAGAGATCTGTATGCTTATTCCCAGGCACCAATTTCCACCAATAGTTGATAAAGCCACTTAACATTGCAAAGTAGTCAATAGAGTTGTTTTGTATTTAGCTCAGCAGCAGAGATAACCTTACATTTCAAAAACCCTTTGCTCTAATTCTGTGTTCTTCTCTATACACTCTTCTTCCAGCCTTGCTTTTTCTTTCATCAGCTAACTTCTGCTTTTAGTCCCATCTGTTCTTCCTTTTGTTCATTTTATCTCCACCAGGGACCTGGAAGATAGGAAAACATACATCTGAAATACAGAGTTGTTATCTGGGAGAGATCAGAGCATTGTTTCTTTCCTTCTTTTTCCCTTAACAGCATGATCATATCTTGGTTCTTTGCTGATAACTTTTCCAGGCTGCCAATTAAAAGGTTGGCTAATGAGCATTTAGTGTTCTGGTGATTAAGATGTGCTCTGCCTCACAGGTCAGTGCCACCTGGATTAATTGGCACCGTCTCAGTTGGAGTTCCATTCTCACATGTCTTATTCTACCAAGAATGGCATTCAGAGATCTCTATAATCCATTGTCATGCAATTTTCCTAGCCCTTTCTCACTCCACCTATACCACTCATCTCTTGATTGAGTGATTTACCCTCTGCCACCTTCTTGCCATATGATTTGCATCCCTTCCACTGTGTTGCTTATTTCCCTCTGCCTGGAATTGTGTAGTTACAACTGTAGACTCAGTAGACAGTCTACAATGAAATTATTGCCACCAATTGTGTAACACTAGATGTTGAACCTCAGCTTTCTCACATATAAAGGAGATGATGATAGCTTACTCATCTCACTGGATAGTTGTAAAGATGAAATAAGATAGTGAGTATAAAGGATTTGGTGGAGTACCTGGTCCATAGTAAATGCTCACTAAATATTAGCTGCTATAATTTTCCACTTTTATCTATCCAGATCTCACTGCTTCTTCTGGGGCACCACTCAAAATACACTGCTACTTCCTATACAAGAAGTCTTTTTTGACGATAGTCTAGTCCAAGGTGACCTCTTCCTTCAAGTATTCTTATTTTGTGACTTGTAGAGAATTATTTGGTTGGTCCTAGTTTATGTTCAAAGTCCCCACCTACTGGTGAAATACTATGGGAGGCAGAGACCTAAGCCTCTAGCACAGAGCTGAGGCACATCTCTCCAGAGTGGAATTGTATTTTTCTGCTCCTGACTTGAGGGAATTTCATTTTGTTGATGTTATTTTGGGTTCTTGAGTGTTCTACTGTTTTAATGAACGATTCACTCATTTTTCACTACACCAAGACACTGGTATCCTGGGTGTTTTGCTTCTAAGAGTGTAGTCAGTTCAGGCAGGTAAGGTTGTGACATGAACTCTGGGACTCACCTATTGAGTAATCAATGGTAAGGCCTGTTTTGGACCATTATGATCATTTACATTTAGCATGCTAAATATAGGATGTTTTGAAAGAATCTTCAGGGTAAATCAATATCATCTATGTATAACTGCAGTTAAGACTTATAAAGTTTGGTTTCTGATTTTCAGTAGCAGTCTTATTTTTTTTTAACTGCAAGAAATTTCATATATAGTTTGCTTCACAAATACCTATAATTAGGTCAGAATTCAGGAAAGTGGGTTTCTATTTGCATAGAATGACATTAATTCTGCATTTTCTCCTAACAAGGTTGAAAGAAAGGATTAATCACTTATTCATGCAAAGCCAACTCACATGAATCATTTATTTATCTTGTTCTGGTAATTTTGCAGAGCTCATTTTTACATGCCTCAGGTTGCATATAAAGCGAAAACTCAGAAGGTGATTTACCCTCTACAATAAAGACATGATGGCTGTGTAAACAGGATGTTTCCTATAGGAAATCAATAGGTAACCATGGAAATGACTCTACAATGGGAAATTCTATTTCCTTATGACCAAATCATCAAAAAGATCAATTGTAAGATGAATGGGCTTTGTGCCCATACCTTTCAGAAAGGCTCTTGGTCTATGTAAAGGAGAAAACGTGCAGATCGGTGCTGTATTGAAAAGGAACATCACTTTTTACTTTCAGAAGTTTGGGCTGGAATTTTTGAGTACTGTTCTAAGAAGTGTAACTAAGAAAACATATCTAATGGCAAGAAGAACGTCCCAGAATACAAGATGCTTGAATTCTTGACCCTTGCCTAACTTCAAGCAGTGATGAAATCTTTGATTTAATTTGAATTTGATTTTAATCTTATTGGGCCTCAATTTCTTCATCTGTGAAATAAGTGGGTCAAACTAGTGCAGGGACCCCAGAGACGTTGCCTGTATACTGTCCTCTCACTTTATCTTCCTTGAAAGACATTACTAATCAATTATGGTACTCTTTCTCACTGAGCCTAGACAGAGCCTCAGCCTCCTTTACACATTTCTCTAGGCTGCTGCTTCCTATGGATCAGTGTTGTCATCTGTAAGGCGCTCACTTGCCTCTCTCTGACCTTTAGGGCTCATTTAAACCTGACATAAGAATTTGCAAACTAGCTACAGTACTGAATGTCTGTCCATGTCTTTTCAGCTAGACTTGAGCACAGAATTCAAATAAAAACAACAATTAGAAATTGTGATTGTAATGTCTGTTTTAAGCCAAAGGAATTGTTTGGTCTCATTAATGAATCAAATATTTATTTTAATAAAAAAGGTGCTGTTGAACCACACTTATCAATAAAAGTGAAATGCTGTTAGTGGCACTTTGTAGCTGTCCATTTTTGTTATCAGCTCAGAGACACAAATAGCAGATGTTTGCTATTTTCATGCCTACTCCTTTGTCAACAGTAGAGAGCAGCACAGTTATTTTCAAGTGTCTTTTTTGGGAGCCATCTATGTGTGTACAAGTACACCTTGGGTCCAAAGGTGTGGCCTGTGGCAAGTTGCAATGGAAGAGTATATTCACATGTCAAAAGAACCACCTTAATTAAATCTCCTAGATTATGGTGTTGAATTTCCTCTTTAGGCTTTCAGAAATCGCTTGTTAAGAGTGTTTACATGTTTTAGCATTTCATATCGATTCTTTTTATTTTAGTCTTTCTGTTATTTTTTTCTGTCTTGTTACTTGAGAGTCAGTGTTATATAAGCAAAAACAGCACAGCTTTTGTCTTCTGAAGGTGTAGATTTGAGTCTCAGCTCTTTCTTGCTAGATCTATGACTTTGAACCTGTCAGCCTCTCAGGGCCTCAGGATTCTCCATTGTTAAGCAGGGACAGAAATACACAATCATTCCTACCATCTCACAGGGTGTTGTGAATATCAAATAAAATCAATCCATGTGAAAGCATTATTAAATATATGTTTAAAATAAGTATTAATCTCTTATATGCTAGCATTACGAATATGAATCTAGCTTTTAGATAAAATGAATGACATAATTTTTACAATTTCTTTTTGAATTGTAGGATGGTATCTGTAAATAGGTAGTACTGGCTGCAAGGCATACTGGGATATCCTTGGCATGGAGGGTGCCTTGTTGGGAGCAGGACTTTAGGAGCTAGTGTAGCTACAAGGGCTGAACCCTGAAAGTATATGTCAAAGATCTACAGGATTTATTGTAAATGTTCATTGAATGAAGGCTAATATTGATATCTCAAACCTATCAGACCTATTATCTCCTCTCTTTAACAGATATTTAGTAATGTACTCTTTATTCTCAAAGATAATAAAATTTATAGATAAAATCCATCTATATATAATTTCACACAGAAAATAAGTTAATCCAATGCCCTAATTTTAATATGAAGGGCTAGCAAGTGTAAAGTAATTAAAAATAACTTAATATATATTTCAATATGTAAGTACATGGGCTTGACTGCTCTAAAAGACATAATGGACATAATGAAACAGTCACATGCTTATACTCACACAGAGAATAGAAACCACAAATGTATACTCATACAGGAGGTTCATGCTTGTGACTTAGGTATGAAGAATGTCATTGCATTATTGGTGAAGTGATTTTCACAAAAATGAACAATTCTTGGTAAAGGTCGCAGCTAGGTGGCACAGATTCTTCTTGATTTATAGGCTAGACACTGTTTTGGACAATCTGTTAGGTATTAGAACTTGTATAAAAAATACTTTGAAAATGTATGTAAAACAAAGTTAGCATCTACACTCAGATAATGTCAAAGAGGTTATTTCCCCTTCATGAATGTCTAGAGAGACACGGGACAGCTGGTACAGTCCATTGCATTGTGGGATGTCTATTTTCCCCTGGCTCCTACTCTCTAAATGCCAGTAAAAGCAGAGTGGTGCTGTGGGCTGAGGCAGCTTCTATTGTGATGACCAAATATACTGTCAGCTATTTCCAAATACTCCATTGGAGGCAGAGCCATTCCAATTGAGGATCACTGGCCTAAATAAAGAGTCTGGACAGCAGCTTTGGCATGCCAAGAGTGAAAGTAGCCCAGCCACTGACTAGATGTTCAGGGAATGGAAGCCGGTCCTAGAAGGTACAGGTGGCAGTGGCTGGGCAGCTCAGTGGACACACAGCTACCCTGGGCTCATAAACTAGTGAAGTCCAGGATAATGGCAGCAGGACTAATTCCAGACTCTCACCTGTTTGTGGGGCTAAGCCTAGTGATCTTTATCAACCTTGGTCCTGTTTTACTCAGGGACCCCTTACGGCTGTGGTCACAGACCTAAGGCATCGTGGAGTCTTACCCTGAAAACCTCTAGACAAAGTAGGGAGTAAAAAGTGTAAAACTAGAAACATTGGAAGAAAGTTACAGAAAGACTGGTATTGGCTCAGTATTTGGAAACACTTCAAATGGAATGGTAACTTGGTAAAATAGTGATCTGCTGCATAATAATCTCTAACATTTATAAAGGGATTTCATCTTTGCAATCAAGTTTCATGTATATTTATCTTAAACTGCTTATGCCTTTTCTTGCTCAGTAGTCTAATATTGTCATAGATCATTTATTATTAGCCATCTAGTGAGTTCATCCATCCTGAGGTAGTAGGATTTTCACATATTGTCTTCCAGAGACATTTCTATTTAGAAGGAAAGACCAATGTTTATTTCAGTAGACTGAATTGGTTTTCCATATTGGCTATGTGTAAGAGTTACTTCCAGAGATTTTAAAATATACAGAGAGAGGCCCAAGGCCCTCTCCAGGCTATTTAGATCAAGAAGATTTGATTATGGAATATGTATTTTTAAAAGTCCCACAAGTGATCCTTTCATCAGTAAAGGCGAAGAACAACTTTCTTAAAGCATAGGTTCTTTTATCCATATTGGAATATAACATCTTCAGTCAGGGATTCGGTTAACATACTCCATAACACCCAGCTCAGTGCTAGCCACAAAGTTCTTATTCAATAAATATTTGTTCAATGATTAATGCAAAACTTCAGACACTGTGGCTCATGTATGTGTGTGAGTGTGTGTGTGTGTGTGTATGTGTGTGCACGTGCAGCAAGCACTTTGGAGCAGTGTGGGCTTTTCTAATGCTTTTCAGTTTTTAACCTCATAGACAGTGGCTTCCTTCTGCAG
This sequence comes from Phoca vitulina, assembly GCF_004348235.1. Classification (NCBI taxonomy): domain Eukaryota; kingdom Metazoa; phylum Chordata; class Mammalia; order Carnivora; family Phocidae; genus Phoca; species Phoca vitulina. The sequence continues at coordinate 34,525,961 of NW_022589716.1, read as the reverse complement.
ATCTAAATCTGGTTGTAGTCCCACCTCCCTAGCAAGTTAATGGTTCCTCTCCCTCCCTTCCTTCCATTATCTACCTACATACCCACCTACCTATGTTTACCTATTTCAGGCTGAATTATGTCCCCACTTCCCAGTTCATATGTTGAAGCCCTAATGTCCAATGTGACTGTTTTTAGAAATAGCTTCTTTTTTTTTTCTTTATTTAGAGAGAGAGAGAGAGAGAGTGCATGGCAGGGAGGGGAGAGGGAGAGGAAGAAGCAGACACCTTGCTGAGCAGGGAGCCCAACATTGGACTCCATCCCATGACCCCGAGATCATGACCTGAGCCGAAGGCAGATGCTTAACCAACTGAGCCACCCAGGCACCCCTAGAAATAGCTTCCTTGAGGAGGTGATTAAGGGTAAATGAGATCATAAATGACTTATAAGAAGAAGAAGAGGCACCAGGAGTGAGCATGAACAGAGGAAAGGCTATGTGGGGGACATGGTGACAAAATAGCCATCTGAAAGCCAGGAAGAGAGACCTCATTAGACATCAACCCTATTGACACCTTGATCTTGAACTTCCAACCTCCAAAACTGTGAGAAAGTAAATTTCTGTTGTTTAAGCCACCTAGTCTGTAGTGTTTGGTTACAGCAGTCTGAGCAGACTAATGTTATCTATCATTTATCAATAATCTTTTACTGATGTGTAGCAACTTGCCTGGCAGGTAGTACCTTCTTTCCCATCAACTCGAAGACATCCCAGAAAGGACTAAGTTTTTGGAATTATTTTTATAACAATTCCAGGCACTCCAGTTCCTGCTATTATATTGCAAAGAGCAGGGGGTGGTATAAAGGATTGCATGACCTATGTATTTTTTGGTATTGAGGGCTTGAGTGACAGGCAGTTTAATAACACATCTGCTGACATCAGGTACTGCTAATGAGATATTTCTTTAACCCTGGGATTGAGTAGCTTGAGAAGCTCATGAGGTCAAAGGAGAGGCAATGTCTTTAGGCATTTTGGTACATAATGAAGTTTAATAAAATCTTTATTTTTAGGAGCAGTGTCTATGCTTCACTTTGATAATTCATGAGAATAACAAATTGAGACAATGAGTCTGAGAAGCTGAGGATTTGTGAAGCATTAATTTTAGTTTATTGTCTCATTGCATTTTTTGTCAGTAGACTCATTTCCTCTCATTTTCACACTTACTGATGAGTTTAACACCTTTATAATGAATTATATGCCAGCGATGAAAGGAAGACCAGTCATTTTCTCCCCCTTAAACTTCTTTAATATGACTAAATTATACCTAAAGATCGACTTTTTCAGGCCACCCTTTATGAGCTCTAAGAATGTAACAAGAAAACGATCTGAGTTTATGAATGTGTCTAGGTGGAGTTTTAAATCAATGGCAAAACACTTGTATGTGAAAACCTTTGGATCACAGTTATGGACTTCATTTGAGTTCAATTCTTCCACTCATAAGTTATGTATGTACCTGTCTATTTCTCTTGAGAACTTGTACTACACATATTATCTGTCATCCTCGCCACCTAGCTTTCCATCTAAAAGTTCATTCATTCATTCATTCATTTATATGTTTATCAAACATACAATGATCTAAAGGCAGACTGTCTTTGAAACCTTCACAGATTCGTTCGGGAGATAGACATGTATGTAAACAAATACTTAAAATATTCTCTAGAAAGAGATATAAAAAATGGGCCACAAAGGAAGGAATAATGAGCTCTCCCTGGGAGGATGGAGAAGTGGTAATGTCAGAAATCTATCAGGAAGGACATTAAGGAGTTGGCATAGAGGAAGAGGGGAAGGGTTTTCCTGACAGGGAGCACAACAAGGATAAAGGTAAGGAAAACGTAGTTATGGCCTTTTCTAGAAGGCCTGTGTGATGCAGAGAGGACTTAAATGTGTACACCTGTGAGGATGGTTCATCCTATTAGGTTTGTGTGAAAGCAAAGGCTCTTTTGTTTTTGATGTGGAATGTTTTTCATGCTTTATGCTTGCTGCTTCTCAAACATGCCATTCACATCCATGCCTTTGTTCTAATGATTTCTTCTGCCTGGAATACTACCTCCTCATCCTTTGGGGCTTAACTACCCTGTGAAACCTTCCTACCTTCTTGGCAGAATTTATATGTCCTCATAGTACTTTGCTATTGCTATGCAATCACTATATAGCTCATTGTTTATCATAACTTTCTCCTTGCTGGATTGTGAGCTCTTCAAGTACTGACACTATATATTGTTTTCTTCATTTATTCTGACAGTCTAGCATCCTGCCTGGAAAACACTATGTGCTCAAAAAATGTAGAATGAATATAGAAGTGACCACTAATGCTCCAAAAAGAATAATTTTTAGAAGAAAACCTGCTTGACACAATGGGAAGAAGCCTGCATGAGGATATTGGAAACTGAAATCTAACTTCATGTTGCTTCTTGGTCCTAATCAGCTGTGTGCCAAGAGACCTGCCCCTAACCTTCTGGGGCTGCCTCTATGCTCACATGGATAGAGCTACCTTGTTATTATAAACCCAGTAGATGGAGTGAAATGATCTTTTAAGATTCTTTCTAACTCTAACAGCTGTGATTTTAAAACATATCTCATGAATTGATTTTATATTTACAGACATTTTCTTCATTTTCCTTTAAGTGGCAGGAGACTATTTTTGCCTGTTTTTAACTGTTCTCATCCGTAATACATGGAGTTGTTGTTGTTGTTGTTGTTGTTGTTGTTGTTGTTTTAATCATTAGGTGTTAGTGAAGGGAGCTGAAATTCTGAGTTTGTGCTCTGAATCATCAGGGTAAGGAGGGATGTGAAAGCATCTTTAGCATATCTTGCTGTCTCTAAGACATTTCTCAAACTATGATCAGCAAAAGTAATTTTATGTTGTTTTCCTTATACTGACACATTAATGTTCTACCTCCAAGAAATTTTTTGTTGAGTTGAATTCTTAATGAGTTGATTAGTAGACAGTAGACAATTAACTCAGCATCATTTATTAAAGAGACTGCCTATTCTCCATTGATTATTCTTGGCTCCCTTGTTAAATATTAGTTGATTGTATATGTTTGGGTTTATTTCTGGGCTCTCAATTCTGTTCTGTTGGTTTATTTGTCTTTTAGGCCAGTACCGTACTGTTTTGATTAACATAGCTTTATAGTATAGCTTGAAATCAGGAACTGTAATGCTTCCTGCTTTTTTCTTCTTTGTCAGGATTTCTTTAGCTGTTCAAGGTCTTTTGTAGTTCTGTATAAATTTTAGGAATTTTTTTCTACTTCTGTAAAAATCCTATTGGAATCTTGATAGGGGTTGTATTAATTCTATAAATAGCTATCGGTAGTATGGATATTTGAAAAATATTACTTCTTCTAATCCCTGAATATGGGGATTTCTATTTATTTGTGTCTTCTTTTTTTTTTAAATTTTATTATGTTAATGTTAGTCACCATACAATACATCATTAATTTTTGATGTGGTGATCTACGATCCATTGTTTTTGTATAACACCCAGTGCTCCATGCAGTACGTGCCCTCCTTAATACCCATTACCAGGCTAACCAATCCCCCCTCCCCCCTCCCCTCTAAAACCCTGTTTGTTTCTCAGAGTCCATAGTCTCTCATGGTTTATCTCTCCCTCCAATTCCCCCCCCCCATTTTTCCCTTCCTTCTCCTAATGTCCTCCATGCTATTCCTTATGTTCCACAAATAAGTGAAACCATATGATAATTGACTTTCTCTGCTTGACTTACTTCACTTAGCATAATCTCCTCCAGTCACATCCAGGTTGATGTAAAAGTTGGGTATTCATCCTTTCTAATGGCTGAGTAATATTCCATTGTATATATGGATCACATCTTCTTTATCCATTCATCTGTTGAAGGGCATCTCAGCTCTTTCCACAGTTCGGCTATTGCAGACATTGCTGCTATGAACATTGGGGTGCATATGGCCCTTCTTTTCACTACATCTGTGTCTTTCGGGGTAAACCCAGTAGTGCAATTGCTGGGTCATAGGGTAGCTCTATTTTTAAATTTTTGAGGAACTCCATACTGTTTTCCAAGGTGGCTGTACCAAATTGCATTCCCACCAACAGTGTAAGAGGGTTCCCCTTTCTCCACAACCTCTCCAACATTATGTTGTTTTTTGACTTGTCCATTTTTGCCATTCTAACTGGTGTAAGGTGGTATCTCAATGTGGTTTTGATTGGAATTTCCCTGATGGCTAATGATGATGAACATTTTTTCATGTGTCTGTTAGCCATTTGTATGTCTTCTTCAGAGAAGTATCTTTTCATATCTTCTGCCCACTTTTTGACTTGATTATTTGTTTTTTGGGTGTTGAGTTTGAGAAGTTCTTTATAGATCTTGGATACCAGCCCTTTATCTGTAGTGTCATTTGCAAATATCTTCTCCCATTCTGTGGGTTGCCTCTTTGTTTTGTTGACTGTTTCCTTTGCTGTGCAGAAGCTTTTTATCTTGATGAAGTCCCAAAAGTTCATTTTTGCTTTTGTTTCACTAGCTTTTGGAGATGTATCTTGAAAGAAGTTGCTGTGGGCGATGTCAAAGAGGTTACTGCCTATGTTCTCCTCTAGGATTTTGATGGATTCCTGTCTCACATTGAGGTCTTTCATCCACTTTGAGTTTATCTTTGTGAATGGTGTTAGAGAATGGTCGAGTTTCATTCTTCTGCATGTGGCTGTCCAATTTTCCCAGCACCATTTATTGAAGAGACTTTTTTCCATTGCATGTTTTTTCCTGCTTTGTTGAAGATTATTTGACCATAGAGTTGAGGGTCCATATCTGGGTTCTCTATTCTGTTCCATTGGTCTATATGTCTGTTTTTGTGTCAGTAACATGCTGTCTTGGTGATCACAGCTTTGTAATAGAGCTTGAAATTGGGCAACGTGATGCCCCCAGCTTTGTTTTTCTTTTTCAACATTTCCTTGGCGATTCGGGGTCTTTTCTGATTCCATACAAATTTTAGGATTGTTTGTTCTAGCACTTTGAAAAATGTCATTGGAATTTTGATTGGGATGGCATTGAAGGTGTGGATTGCCCTGGGTAGCATAGACATTTTAACAATGTTTATTCTTCCGATCCATGAGCATGGAATATTTTCCCATCTTTTTGTGTCTTCTTCAATTTCTTTCATGAGTGTTCTGTAGTTCCTAGAGTACAGATCCTTTACCTCTTTGGTTAGGTTTATTCCGAGGTATCTTATGGTTTTTGGTGCTATTGTAAATGGAATCGTTTCTCTAATTTCTCTTTCTACAGTTGCGTTGTTAGTGCATAAGAAAGCAACTGATTTCTGTGCATTGATTTTGTATCCTGCCACATTACTGAATTGTTGGATGAGTTCTAGTAATTTGGGGGTGGAGTCTTTTGGGTTTTCCACATGAAGTATCATGTCGTCTGCGAAAAGAGAGAGTTTGACTTCTTCTTTGCCAATTTGAATACCTTTTATTTCTTTTTGTTGTCTGATTGCTGTTGCTAGGACTTCTAGTACTATGTTGAACAATAGTGGCGAGAGTGGGCATCCTTGACGTGTTCCTGATCTTAAGGGAAAGGCTCTCAGCTTTTCCCCATTGAGGATGATATTCACTGTGGGTTTTTCATAGATGGATTTTATGAACCTGAGTAATGTTCCCTCTATCCCTATACTCTGAAGAGTTTTAATCAGAAAGGATATTGTATTTTGTCAAATGCTTTTTCTGCATCAATTGAGAGGACCATATGGCTTCTCCCTCCTCTTATTAATGTGTTCTATCACATTGATTGATTTGCGAATGTTGAACCACTCTTGCATCCTGGGGATAAATCCCACTTGGTTGTGGTGGATGATCCTTTTAATGTATTGTTGGATCCTATTAGCTAGGTTTTTGTTGAGGATTTTGGAATCCATATTCATCAGGGATATCGGTCTGAAATTCTCCTTTTTGATGGGGTCTTTGCCTGGTTTGGGGATTAAGGTAATGCTGGCCTCATAGAATGAGTTTGGAAGTTTTCCTTCTGTTTCTATTTCTTGAAACAGCTTCAGTAAAATAGGTATTATTTCTTCTTTGAATGTTTGGTAAAATTCCCCAGGGAATCCATCAGGCCCTGGACTCTTGTTTTTTGGGAAGTTTTTGATCACTGCTTCAATCTCGTTACTGGTTATTGGCCTATTCAGGTTGTCAATTTCTTCCTGTTTCAGTCTTGGCAGCTTATACGTTTCCAGGAAGGCATCCATTTCATCTAGATTGCTCAGTTTATTGGCATATAGTTGTTGATAATAATTTCTAATAATTGTTTCTATTTCCTTGGTGTTAGTCGTGATCTCTCCCCTTTCAATCATAGTTTTATTAATTTGGGTCCTTTCTCTTCTTTTGGATAAGTCTGGCCAGTGATTTATCGATCTTATTAATTCTTTCAAGAACCAACTTCTAGTTTCATTGATCTGATCTACTGTGTATCTGGTTTCTAATTCTTGATTTCTGCTCTAATTTTAATTATTTCTCTTCTAATGCGTGGCTTAGGCATCGTTTGTTGCTTTTTCTCTAGTTCTTTAAGGTGTAGAGTTAGTTGGTGAATTCGGGATTTTTCTATTTTTTTGAGTGAGGCTTGGATGGCTATGTATTTCCCCCTTAGGACCGCCTTTGCAGTATCCCATAGGTTTTGGACCAATGTGTTTTTGTTCTCATTGATTTCCATGAATTGTTTAAGTTCTTCTTTGATTTCCTGGTTGACCCAAACATTCTTGAGCAGAGTGGTCTTTGGCTTCCAAGTGTTTGAATTTCTGCCAAATTTTTTCTTGTGATTGAGTTCCAGTTTTAAAGCATTGTGGTCTGAGAATATGGAGGGAATAATCTCAATCTTTTGGTATCGGTTGAGACCTGATTTGTGACCTGGTATGTGGCCTATTCTGGAGAAAGTTCCATGTGCACTCGAGAAGAATGAGTATTCTATTGTTTTAGGGTGGAACGTTCTGTAAATATCTATGAGGTCCATCTGGTCCAATGTATCATTCAAAGCTCTTGTTTCCTTGTTGATTTTCTGCTTAGATGATCTGTCCATTGCTGAGAGTGGAGTATTGAGGTCTCCTACAATTAACGTATTGTTATCAATATGACTCTTTATTTTGGTTAACAGTTGGCTTATGTAGATGGCTGCTCCCATGTTGGGGGCATAGATATTTACAATTGTTAGATCTTCTTGTTGGATAGACCCTTTAAGAATGATATAGTGTCCTTCTGTGTCTCTAATTATAGACTTTAGTTTAAAATCTAATTTGTCTGATATAAGAATTGCTACCCCAGCTTTCTTTTGAGGTCCACTGGCATGGAAGATGGATCTCCATCCCTTCACTTTCAGTCTGGATGTATCTTTAGGTTCACAATGAGTCTCTTGTAGACAGCATATGGATGGGTCCTGTCTTTTTATCCAATCTGCAACCCTGTGCCATTTTATGGGAGCGTTTAGGCCATTCACGTTGAGAGTGATTATTGAAAGATATGAATTAATTGTCATCATGTTGCCTGTGAAGACGTTGTTTTTATAGATTGTCCCTGTAAATTTCTGTTGTAGATCACTCTTGGGGTCTTTCTCCTTTTAGAGAACCCCCCTTAATATTTCTTGCAGGGCCGGCTTAGTGGTCACATATTCTTTCAACTTCTGCCAGTCTTGGAAGCTCTGCATCTCTCCATCCATTCTAAATGAAAGCCTTGCCGGATAAAGTATTCTTGGCTGCATGTTCTTCTCATTTAGTACCCTGAATATGTCTTGCCAGGCCTTTCTGGCTTGCCAGGTCTCTGTGGATAGGTCTGACGTTATTCTGATGTTCCTCCCTCTGTACGTAAGGAATCTCTTCCCCCTAACTGCCCTTAAGATGGTTTCCTTGGTTCTAAGATTTGCAAGTTTTACTATTACATGCCGGGTGTTGGCCTGTTTTCCTTGATCTTGGGAGGGATCCTCTCTGCCTCTAGGATGCGAATGTTTGTTTCATTCCCCAGATTAGGGAAGTTCTCAGCTACGATTTGCTCAAATACATCTTCTAGTGCTCTCTCTCTCTCCACTCCCTCCGGGATTCCAATTATTCTGACATTGGAACACTTCATGGTGTCACTTATTTCTCTGATTCTGTTTTTATGGATTCTGAGTTGTTTTTCCCTGGCCTCCTCTTTTCCCTTTTTATCTATTATATTGTCTTCCAGGTCGCTTATTCGTTCTTCTGCCTCACTTACCCTAGCTGTTAGATTATCTAGATTGGATTGGATCTCATTGATAGCATTTTTAAGTTCTGCCAATTCAGCTTTCATTTCTGCCCTTAGAGACTCTATGTTGCCATTAATTGATTTCTCCATTCTAGCCATTGTCTTCACAATTGCTAGCCTGAATTCCATCTCTGACATCTTGGTTATATCTGCATTTGTAAGTCTGTATATCTCCATTTGTAAATCTGCAGCATAAGTCATAATCTCTGAGTCTTTTCTATTTTGGGGGTTCCTCCTCCTACTCATTCTGTTGATGGGTGTTTGAGGGAATGTATAGAGTCCAAATTATTGACCAGAACCCAAGCAAGATGCACCTGTTTTCTTGGGACCTTAGGGTTGCTGTCCTTTTGTTTTCCCAGCTTGTCTTCTGGGTGAGGGGCCTGCTGTGCTGTTACTCAGGCAACCCTGTTTGGGCGGAATTGCTCTGCCCCCCTGTGGCGGGGGATGGGCTCAGCGGGAATCAGTTTTTGGGGCTTTTGTTCTCTGACGGCTTTCCCTGGCGTCTTTCCCTGGCGGCCCTCCATGTCTCTTCCGCGAGTCAGAGCAGAAGAGACCGTTTCCAACCCTCTGCCTCAGAGCAGAGAGATCGCAGTCTGTTCTTCAGTGAGCTCTCCAGGCCACACTGTCTCTGTTTCAGTCCCTGCTGCTATAAACTGCAGCATCCTGGGTTGTGCGCCCCTTCACGCCGCCCCCAGTCCTGCCTCCAGGTTGGACACATCTCTGGCCTTTGTGCTTCTAAAACCGCCAGCCGCTCCCATTTCGCCTGCTGGATCCACCGCTCTGGGTTTCTGCCCCGGGGGCTGCCCTAAAGTCCTTTCCCCACCGCTACCAGTCTGCGAGTCTGTGCCCCGTCTCCAGTGCACGAGGCTGTCGCTCAGGCCAGGCACCCTGCCGCTGCTGTTTATCCTCCGATATCTGCCCGCGGAATCATGGCTCCCTGCTACGTACCTCAAAACCAACCGCCTGTGATATTCTGCTTGTAGAGATCCAGATCTTCTTACATCTCAGGCTGGTTTCGTGGGTGCTCAGAGTGGTCTGGTAGATATCCAGCTCAATTCTGGGGACCAGTTGAAATCGGGTCCCCTCCTCCGCCATCTTTCCTTCCCCCTCTGTGTCTTCTTTTTTAAATTAGTTTTTAAAGATTTTATTTATTTATTTGAGAGAGAGAGCACAAGTGGAGGGAGGAGCAGACTCCCCACTGAGCTTGGAGCCTGACACAGGGCACAATCCCAGGACCCAGAGATCATGACCTGAGCTGAAGTCAGACACTCAACCAACTGAGCCACCCAGGCACCCCTATTTGTGCCTTCTTTGATCTTTTTCATCAATTTCTTGTTTAAGAGTACAGATCTTTCACCTTCTTGGTTACATTTATTCTTAAATATTTTATTGTTTTTGTTGTTGTTGTTTATTGATGCTATTGTAAATGGGATTGATTTCTTTATTTTTTTCCAGAAAATTCATTGTTATTGTATAGAAGTTTTTGTACATTAACTTTGTGTCCTACAATTGTACTGAATTCACTGATTAGATCTAATAGTCTTTTGGTTGGTTCTTTAGAATTTTCTTTTTTTTTTAACAGACTTTTTTTTTTAAAGATTTTATTTATTTATTTGACAGAGAGAGAGACAGCAAGAGAGGGAACACAAGTAGGGGGAGGGGGAGTGGGAGAGGGAGAGGGAGAAGCAGGCTTCCCGCTGCGCAGGGAGCCTGACTCGGGGCTCAATCCCAGGACCCTGGGATCATGACCTGAGCTGAAGGCAGACGCTTAATGACTGAGCCACCCAGGTGCCCTGGTTCTTTAGAATTTTCTATGTGTAAAATCATGTCATCTGCAAATAGAAATAATTTTACTTCTTCCTTTCCAATTTTGCTATCTTTTATTTCTTTTTCTTGTCTGATTGACCTAACTAGGACTTCCAGTACTATGTTGAATAGGAGTGGCAAGAATGGGCACCCTTGTTTTGTTTCTGATCCTTTTTAGAATTTTTTAAGGTTTTATTTATTTAAATAATCTCTATACCCAATGTGGGGCTCTAGCTCAACCCCCAAGTCCAGAGTCCCATGTTCTTCCAAATGACCCAGGCAGGCACCCCTGTTTCTGATCTTAAGAGGAGAGGCTTTCAACCTTTCACCATTGAGTATGATGTTAGCTGGGGGATTATCGTATAGACTTTTATTACATTTGGATATGTTCCTTCTCTGTCTAATAGTTAAGAGTTTTTATCATAAATGGATGTTGATTTTTGTCAAGTGCTTTTTCTGCATCTAGTAAGATTATCATATGGGGGATTCTTTTCTTTCATTCTATTAATGTAATGTATCACATTGATTGATTTGCATATGTTCAACCATTCTTGCATCCCAGAGATAAATCCCACTTGATCATACTGAATGATCCTTTTAATGTGCTGCTGAATTAGTTTGCTAGTATTTATTGAGAATTTTTGCATCAGTATTCATTAGGAATATGGGCTTGTAGTTTTCTTTTCTAACAATGTCGTTTTCTGGTTTTGACATCATGATAATGCTGGCTTCTTAAAATAAGTTTGAGAGTGTTTCCTCCTCTCTGATTATTTGGAAGAGTTTGAGAAGAATTGGTTTTAATTCTTCTTTAAATGTTTGGTAAAATTCACCAGTGAAGTCATCTAGTCCTGGGATTTTCGTCATTGGGAGAAATTTGATTACTGATTCAATCTCTTTACTAGTAATTGGTCTATTCAGTTTTTAAATTTTTTCCTGATTTAGTCTTGATAAGTTGTATGTTGCTAAGAATTTTAACATTTCTTTTAGGTTGTCCAATTTGTTGGCCTGTAGTTGTTCATAGTAACCTCTTATGATCCTGTATTTCTGTGGGATCAATTGTATTATCTCCTTTTTCTCTTATAATTTTTTTTATTTGGGTCCTCTCTTTCTTTTGGTTATCTAGCTAAGAGCTTGTCAATTTTGTTTATCTTTCCAAATAACCAACTCTTAGTTTGGTTAATCTTTTCTATTGCTTTTGTGTTCTCTTTTCCATTTATTTTTGTTCTAATCCTTATTATTTCATTTCTTCTGCCAACTTTGGGCTCAGTTTGTTCTTTTTTTTTTTTTTTTTCTATTTCCATATGGTGTAGAGCTGGGTTGTTTATAGGAGACCTTTCTTTCTCCTTAATGTAGGTGTTTATTGCTATGAACTTCCCTCTTAGAACTGCTTTTGCTGTATTCTATAAGTTCTGATATGTTGTGTTTCTATTTTCATTTGTCTCAAGAAACTATTTACTTCCTCTTAATTTCTTTTTTGTTCCGCTGGTGGTTTAGGAGAATGTTGTTTCATTTCCACGTGTTTGTGAATTTTTCAGTGTTCCTTTTGTCACTGATTTCTAGTTTATGCTGTTGTGGTCAGAGAAGATACTTGGTATGGTTTTAATCTTTCTTAATTTGCTAAAACTTGTTTTGTGGCCTAACATACAGTCTATCTTAGCAAATGTTCCAGGTGCACATGAGAAGAATGTGTATTCTGCTCTTGTTGGATAGAATGTTCTGTATATGTCTGTGAGGTTCATTTGATCTACAGTGTTGTTCAAATCCTTTCTTTCCTTATTGACTCTCTCGATGATCTGTCTGTTGTTGAGAGTAGGTTAAGGTCCTTAACTATTATTGTATTACTGTTTATTTCTCCTTTTAGCTTTGTTTCTTTTTGCTTTATATACTTAGGTGCTCCAAAGTTAGGCACATAAATATTTACAATTATTGTATCTTTGTGATGAATTGACCTCTTTATCATATGTAATGACCTTCTTTGTCTCTTTTCACCATTTTTAGTTTAAACCTATATTGTCTGATACAAGTATGGCTATCCCCCCCGCCTTTTTTTTTTCTTTTTGTTACCATTAGTTTGAAATTACTTTTCCATCCCTTTACTCTCAGTCTATGTGTGTCTTGAAGACTAAAGCAGGTCTCTTTTGGGCAGCATATCATTAGATCTTGGGTTTTTAAAAATCCATTCAGCCATTCTGTCTTTTGATTATAGTATTCAATCCTGTTTACATTTAAAGTGATTATCAATAGCTAAGGATTTACTACTGCCATTTTGTTAATTATTTTGTTTTGTGAATATATTGTTTCTTATTACTACTTTTTTTGGTGTTCTGATGTCTTTTGGGTATTACTATGCTTTCACTCTTTTATTGTGTTATTTGTGTAGTTGCTACACAAATTTGCTGCACAAATATTGTGCAGTTTCTCCCTTGTGGTTACCATGAGGCTTATATAAAAATCTTAAAATTATAACCTATTCTTTTCTTCCAAATTTTTATTTAAGTTCTAGTTAGTTAACATACAGTGCAATATTGGTTTCTGGACTAGAACTTAGTGATTCATCACTAACATATAACTCCCAGTGCTCATCATAACAAGTGCCCTCCTTCATACCCATCACCCATTTAGCTCATCCCCCATCCACCTCCCTCTGTCTACCCTCAGTTTGATCTCTATTGTTAAGAGTCTTTTATGGTTTGCCTCCCCCCCTCCTCTCTTTTTTTTTCCCTTCCCACATGTTCATCTGTTTTGTTTCCTAAATTCCACATATGAGTAAAATCATATGGTATTTATTTTTCTTTGACTGACTTATTTTGCTTAGCATAATACACTCTTGCTCATTCCACATCACTGCGAATGGCAAGATATCATTCTTTTTGATGGCTGAGTAATATTCCATTGTATATATGTACACCACATCTTCTTTATCCATTTATCAGTCAATGGACACTTGGGTTCTTTCCAGAGTTTGGCTATTGTTGGTAATGTTGCTGTAAATATGGGGGTGCATGTACACCTTTGAATCTGTATTTTTGTATCCTTTGAGTAAATACCTAGTAGTGCAATTGCTGGGTGATAGGATAGTTCTATTTTTAATTTTTTGAGGAACCTCCATACTGTTTTCCAGAATGACTACAGCAGTTTGCATTCCCACCAACAGTTCAAGAGGGTTCCTTTTTCTCCATATCCTCGCCAACATCTGTTGTTTCCTGTGTTGTTAATTTTATTCATTCTGACAGGTGTGAGATGTTATCTCATTGTGGTTTTGATTTGTATTTCCCTGATGATGAGTGATGTTGAGCAACTTTTCATATGTCTCATAGCCATCTGGATGTCTTCTTTAGAAAAATGTCTATTCATGTCTTCTGCCCATTTCTTAACTGGGTTATTTGTTTTTTGGGTATTGAGTTTGATAAGTTCTTTATAGATTTTGGATACTGTTTATCTGATATATCATTTGCAAATATCTTCTCCCATTCCATAGATTGCCCTTTAGTTTTGTGGATTTTTTCTTTTGCTGTGCAGAAACTTTTTATCTAGATGAAATCCCAGAAGTTCAGTTTTGCTTTTGTTTCCCTTGCTTCCAGTGACATGTCTAGTAAGAAGTTGCTACAGCTGAGGTCACAGAGGTTGCTGCCTGTGTTCTTCTCTAGGATTTTGATGGTTTCCTGTCTCACATTTAGGTCTTTCATCCATTTTGAATTTATTTTAGTGGTCCAGTTTCTTCTGCATGTTGCTGTCCAGTTTTCCAGACACCATTTTTTGAAGAGGCTGTATTTTTTCCATTGGATATTCTTTCCTGTGTTGTTGAACATATAGTTATGTGTCCATTTCTGGGTTTTCTATTCTATTCCATTGATCTATGTGTCTGTTTTTGTGCCAGTACCATACTGTCTTGATAACTACAGCTTTGTAATATAGCTGGAAGTCCAGAATCATGATGCCTCCTGCTTTGCTTTCCTTTTTGAAGATTGCTTTGGCTATTTGGTATAAGTTGATTTTAAGTTGATAACAACTTAACTTCAACAGAATTCCCAAACTTTGCACTTTCACTTCTCCCCATCACAGTTTAGGTTATTGGTGTTACAATGTACATGTTTTTTTTTTTAAAGGTTTTATTTATTTATTTCAGAGAGAGAGAGAGAGAGAATGAGAGAGAGAGAGAGCATGAGGAAGGGAGGGTCAGAGGGAGAAGCAGACTCCCCGCCGAGCAGGGAGCCCGATGTGGGACTTGATCCCGGGACTCCAGGATCATGACCTGAGATGAAGGCAGTCGCTTAACCAACTGAGCCACCCAGGCGCCCACAATGTACATATTTTTATATTGTATAACTAATAGGAGCTTATTGTAGTTATGGTTATTTTTACTATGTTCATTTTTATAACTTTTAATCTACAATTATAAATGAGTTGTCCATCACTATTACCAAGTTACAGAATCTAACTTTCACAATATATTTACCATTACAGTGAGGTTTACACTACCTTTTTTTTTTTTTTTTTTAAGAGAGGGGTTGGGGAGGCACAGATGGAGAGGGAGAGAGAGAGAATCTTAAGCAGGTTCCATGACCAGCATGGAGCCCAACATAGGGCTCCATCTCAAAACCCTGAGATCATGACCTGAGCTGAAATCAAGAGTTGGATGCTTAATGGACTGAGTTACCCAGGTGCACCTTTTTATGTTTTTGTGAAGTTAGTTAGCATCCTTTTATTTTCATTCAGGAACTTCTTTTAGCATTTCTTCTAAGGCAGGTCTGGTGGTAATGAACTCCCCCAGATTCTGTTTGTTCAAGAAAGTCTTTATCCCTCCTTTATTGCTGAAGGACAGCTTTGTTGGGTATAGAATTTTTGGCTGACAGTTTTTTTCTTTCAATATACTTTTTTAATAGATTTTTATTTATTTATCTGAGAGAGAATGAAGAGAGAGAGGGAACATGGTGGGGAGAGCGTGAGAGGGAGAAGCAGACTCCCCACCAAGCAGGGAGCCCAATGCAGGACTTGATCCTGGCACTCCAGGATCATGACCTGAGCCGAAGGCAGTTGCTTAACCAACTGAGCCACCCAGGCTCCCTCTTTCAATATTTTGAATATGCAATTGCATTCTCTCCTGGCCTGAAATGTTTTTGTTGAGAAATCTGCTGATAAGTCTTATGGGGGTTCCCTTGTATATAACTTTTTTCTTTTCTTTTGTTGCTTTCAAAATTCTTTCTTTGTCTTTAACTTTTAACAATCAGAATGTGTCTTGGTATAGCCCTATTCGGGTTCAACCTATTTGGAATCCTTTGGACCTCATTGGTCGGGATGTCCATTTCTCTCCCCAGGTTTGGGAAGTTTTCAGCCATTATTGTTTTAAATATACTTTCTGACTCTTGCTCTTTCTCTTCTCTATTTGGATTTCCCATTATGTGAATATTGTTTCTTTTCATTGTGTCCCATGAGTCTTGTAGGCTTTCTTCACTCTTTTTTATTCATTTTGTTTTCCTCCTTTGACCAGATACTTTCTACTACTCTATTCTCCAGGTCTCTGATTCTTTCTTCTGCTTGGTCAAGTCTGTTTTTAAAATTCTCAATTGAATTCTTTAGTTCAGTTATTGTATTTTCCCCCCTGGGATGTTTGTCTATTTGCTGGTTTCTATCACTTTGCTGATCTTATTTTATTTGTAAATTGTTTTCCTAATTTCATTTAGTTGTCTGTGCATTCTTGTAGTTCATTAAATTTCTTTAAGAGGGTTATTCTGAATTCTTTGGCAATTCTTTCTTTAAGATCAGTTGTTAGAACTTTGTTAGTTTCATTTGGTGGTGTCATATTTACCTTGTTTTTCATGATCCTTAATTCCTTATGTTGGTATCTGTGTGTTTGAGTAATTAGAATTCTCTTTCAGACTTCACAAGTTTGCAGAGATGGATCTTCCCCAATCAGCATAGTTTGAGTTTTGGGTCATGTCTGCTGGTAATGTCTTTGGGTGGGTGGAGCCTGCTATTATGGTCTGTTTTGGGGTGAGTTACCTGTTCAAACTCTGAGGTTGGGTATGGGGCCATTGTCTGAGAACAGTTGGATAGGACTGCTGGCTTGGTTCTCTACTCAAGTGAGGCTGTAGGATGGGCTCTTCAGTTGCCTGAATTGTCTGATCAGCCTTTTTAGATGGTTGGGAAAGGGTATGATATTCAGTAGTACATGGGGCTATGAATTAGTTTCCTTGCCCTGGCAGGGTGGCAGGATGGGACCCAGGGCCTGTATGGCTCATTGTTTGGGAATCTGATTGAGGCAAGAGTGTGCATTGAATTCCCTAATCAGATGAGGCCACTGGTTTTACTCTGCAGATGGGGAAAGCCACAAGCTGTGCTCTCTGTTTAAGTGCCTCTATAAGCAGGGGTGTTGGATAGGCTACAGTTTCCTATGTGCCCTGGTTAGATTCCCTGGTTAGGCAGACTGGTGGGTATATTCGGGGATGAGCCAGGCTATGAATTCATTTTCTTGCCCAGGTGCTGTGGGAGAAGCAAGTGAAGCTCTTTGTTGTCTAACTCAAACTGACCCATGCCCCCAAGTTTTCTGGCTGAAGATCTCCACTGGCTTTGCTGTGGAAACTACGGCCTCTTTCTGTCCTTCTTTCAGCTTTAGGACCACTGGACCACACAGCTTCCAAGTCCTATGCCCTGGGTCAGATGGAGCCAGAATCCACAGAGGGTGGGTAGAGCTATCTCTCAGCTCCCTGGCCTGGGTGGGGAAGGGAGGGGACACTCCAGGCAATTTTCAATTTCCCACACAGATTATCTGGTTGGGAGAGGCCAGGAATACCCTCAACCTTTGCTATGAATTAATCCTCTTGCCTATGCATCACATGGGAACCGTCTGCACCTGCAACTAGCTTTGCTGTGTGGGTGGTCAGCTTTGCCTACCTGCCTCTCAGCTCAAGCACCCGGGGTCATACTTCTTCCTGGTGCTTCCAGGCCTTTGGTCAGACACTCTCCACAGGGGTTGTGGCTGTGATTCAGCTTCTTACCTGGGCATGGGCAAACCAGGCTCTAGGGCTGACAGAACTGTTTGAGGATCTGAAACAATCAGATCTGCACTGTGTTATGTTCTCAGGTCAGATTGTACCACTAGCTTGGTTTTGCAGATGAACAAAGTCACTGTTGGGAGTATTACATGGGCACTACAGGTTTGAACTAGGTCTGTCAAGATCTGTGTGCTCGTTGTTGCTGGCTGCTCCCCTGACTCATTCACAGTCAGATTTCCAGTGGTTGAGCCCTGCAGATTCCCGTGCAGTTCCAAGGTGTGAGATCAGAGTAGTAGCTCCCACAAAGTGACACACAATGCTGGGGGCACTTGTCCCCCTTGAGTTTTTTTTTTTCCCATCAAAGGTGCTGAGACTTAAGGAAGACCTCTCAGTGCGGTGCTATGCTGGGCTGGGCAGAGGCAATTGGGTCAGAGTGTAGCTGCTTCTCTTACACTTCTAATGTAGTCTGTCTCAGTCTCTGTGATGCAGGGTAGGGGGGTGCTTCAGCCTCACCTCCACATTGTAGGATTCTTCCAGTAGTATCTTGTTCTTGAAGAGTTGTTAGTTGTTCTTGCAAGAGGAAGCAAAGTCAGGAATGGCCTATGTCACCATCTGATGGTGTCTTTAATGAGAGAGCTAGCTTTTTTTTTTTTTTTTCTCTTCTCCCTCTGAGAAGAGAATATTTAAGTCCCAGACCTTGGTCTTCCCTTGGCCCAAAGGAGAATTTAGAAGTCTTTGTTTTGAATGTTGCAATGTCCTGTAGTTGTAGAAGGCTGGGCTTCTTCACCTCCACTGTGCTTCTCTGCTTCACCAGACTGTTACCCTGTTATATTAACCCCTCATGGCCTGGTCAAGGATCTAGGTAGAGTATTACCCTCAGCTGGCTCCAGGCTTTTCACATATGTGCTTAAAAATAATATTTCAACATGTTTTCTGATTATAAAAGTAATACATTATTATTGTGGAAAATTTGGGAAACAGAAACTAGAAGGTATAAATAAGAAAATAAAAGCCATCCTAAATCCCACTACTCAGAATAACCACTGTTAATATTCTATGCATTTTAACATAATTGAGATCATAGTTTGCATATAGCTTTTCCCACTGAACATAACATCATAAACACTTATTAAGCCTTTAAAATGCTTCTTTTTAAAAGATTTTATTTATTTATTTGGGAGAGAGAGAGAGAGAGTGCAGGGAGAGGAGTAGAGGGAGAAGGAGAGAGAATTCAAGCAGACTCTGCAGTGAGTGCGGAGCCCAACTCAGGGCTGGATCTTATGACCCTGAGATCATGACCTGAGCTGAAAGCAAGAGCTGGACACTTAATCAACTGAGGCACGCAAGCACCCCTAAAATGCTTCTTAAGCATTGTTTTTAATGGGTACTTTACATGAAAGAAGATCCATAGTTTACATAACATATCTTCTATTGTTATGTAGGTTGTTTTAAAACAATGACTTTACACATAGAATTTCCTCAACTCACTAGATTATTTTGTTCGGATAATTTCCTAGAAATAGAATTATAATGGCAAAGAGTATGAGTATTTTTAAGACTCCTGATATGTACTATTTTTATAGAACTGTTATGGTGCCATATTCTCTGTTTAACCTTGAGTCTTCTCTTCTCACACATTGCTGATAACCTGCAATATTTTCTGACACTGTGTGAATGACTATGGCCACCCACTTTGGGCTATTGGTGCCAGTCAGCCAGTCAACAGGGCCTTTGACACAACAAGTTATGGTTGTGTTTCATAGACGTTTATAATCTAAGTGGGATAACAAAATTAAAGCATATGGTAAAATTAACAAACTACTCAAGACAGTATCTCTGTTATCTTCCTTTATAAGCCACATCCTTCATTAGGAATCTGAGGTCTCTACAACATAGGTTCTCCATGATTAGCCTGAGCTCTAAACTGAGCCTGAACCTCAAACTGCTCTGGGCTTCTGGAGAATTTATTATCCTGTCTTCTCAGTGAATGGCATCATGAGACACCAACAGTTTCTAATCCCCCACAATCTTCTGGATAATGACAATAATGGTGATGATGCCTAACAGTTATCAAGCAATTTACCTTGTGCCAGGCAGTTAAACACTTGATGTGCAGTATCACATTTTGTCTGCTCCAGGTCTTTGTGAGGTGATATAGTATTATCCATATTTTATGAATGATAAAAAATGGGGCTTAGAGTGATTAAGAGATTTCCCTCAAGATCACACAATAGAGAGGGACAGAGCTATTATAAAACCCCAAGTCTGTCAGTCCATGGCCCATTATCTTTTTTTTTTAAATTTTTTTATTGTTATGTTAATCCCCATACATTACATCATTAGTTTTAGAT
>NW_022589716.1:34445157-34501555 GCF_004348235.1 Phoca vitulina | reverse complement strand
TTGCCGTGGTTTCCAAAAGTCTTTGCCAGAGGCGGAATTTCCCCGCCCTTGCCCGGTCCAGGCTAAGTAATCTGCTCGGGTTTGCTCTCCAGAGCTTTTGTTCCCTGCAAGCTTTCCGTACAGCTTTGGAGGCGGAGAGTGAAAATGGCGGCCTCCCAATCTCTGCCTCGGAGGAGCCAAGAACTCGGGGCCCCGCTCCTCAGTGAGCCCCCAGAGAAAAGCCGTCAGTCACTCCCGTCTCCCCGGTCTCCGGCCGCACTCCGTGCTCACCCGGCCTGTGACTGCGCGTTTCTATCTCTGGCACCCGACCCCGTGTGGAGTCTCCAAACCTAGCAGATCCCTGCGGTGCGCTCCTGCGCTGCTCCTCCCAGGGGAGGAAGGTAAGTCTCCCTGGATCTGCCGCCTGCTGGGTCCCTGCTGGAGGAGCAGTGGACCGACCGTGCCGCGGATCACGGTTTATGGCAACCCTGAGCTGAGAGCCCGCGCCTGCGCTCCGTCTCTGCAGCCGGCTTCCCTGCTCCGATACCTGGGAGCTCTGCCGCACTCAGGCACCCCCGGTCTCTCTGTGACCCCGAGGGTCCTGAGACCGCACTGTCCCACGAGGGTTCCACCCCACACTTAGCCACCGGAGTGACGTCCCTCAGCGGAGCCGACTTCTAAAAGTTCCAATTTTGTGCTCCGCGGCTCTATCACTTGCCAGAAGCGGCTGACGGAGGCCCCTCCCCCGCCGTCTATCCTCCCGAATATCGCCTCGGATTCACTTCTCCGCACGTCCTACCTTCCAGAAAGTGGTCGCTTTTCTGTTCAGAGAGTTGTTGCTATTCTTTTCTTCGATCTCCTTTTGAGTTTGTAGGTGTTCAGAATGGCTTGATCCCTATCCAGCTGAATTCCTGAGAGGAGACGAAATCCAGGTCTCCTACTCCTCCACCATCTTCCAGCGAAGCCCCATCCCATTATCTTGAACACAATGCCATATAGCCTCTCATGCTGGAAGGGCCGAGAGGCTGAGCCACTGCTGGGAAATGTTCCCCAGCCAGACTCTCTAGCCAGAGTCTAGCTGCTCTTTGCAAAGGCAATTCCAGACAAAGGATTTTGCTGTGTTTGTGGCCACAGTGTCAGGAGCCACTCTCCTTAGTGTGTCTTGTCAGGAGTGTTACTGGTTGAGAGTGCTCCCAGGGGACTCACCTATCAGAGCATTTCTCAGAGACACTTTCATGTCTGCTGGAGTCTGGCTTTCTGAGCTCTCAGCACCTGCACATTTAGCCTTACTTTTAGCATCACTTCTGGGAGGGCGTCTTACAGTTTTTACACCTGCAGTTCTGCATTAATTCACAACCCTTGGGAGGAATGAAGGAAGCCACAAAAGCCCCTGTATCAAGCAAGGCCTGAGTGTCCACATCCTTGGCTAATGGTGAGCACTTGTCCTTCTCCAGGAAGCCCCTTTCAGAATTGCAAAGTTGTAGAATATTAAAGACCCTATCAATCTCTCCTTTCAATATTAAAATCCACACTACGTGTAGACTTGACAAAAGCCCCCAATTCCTCTTTTAGTGCCCTTTTAGTGGGCTTGCAGCACATATGGAAATTGGGCTTCAGGAATATTTTCCCAAGCTAGATAGGCAAATTCAACTCTTTCACCTAGATCCCATGGAGGAGATACTAGGTCTAAGCATTGTAGGAACTCAAAGAAGATGCCAATAATGGGTGCAATAACCAGAGAAAATTCCTTGGAGTAGGTGAATCTAGAGTCTTCAAAATGGCTAGGATTAGAACAGCTGGGCTTAAATAGGGAGGACATTCTGAGAGAGAGGACCCTCATGCAAGATGTCAGCATAGAAGAAATTGTATCTACTGGAATGTGAAAAAGTTGGGCTGACAGCAGGTCCATGCTATGTGCATGGAGATTACTTAACCTTCTCTTTTGTTGCTTATGCCCCACAGCTGCTCTATGTAATGTACTATTCACAAGGCCAATGCTGAGCAACTCTGGATGTGACAGCTCTTACATTACTGCTTCTTCTAGGCAGATGTTGGCAGAAATTGCCTTGGAAGTAGCAGCCCCCTCTGAATGTTTCTTTTGCAGGAAAGCTAGCTAACTGCCTACTCAGCACTTTCTAGTTGTTATTGAGACAGGTGTTTTAGGTTTTTCTTTCTTGTGATTTTTTTTTTTGTTTGTTTGTTTGCTTGCAAATGTCAGAAATTGAAAATAGCCCAAAGGGAATGTATTGGCTTGTGTAACCAAAAGAGAAGTTCAGCTTAGGTTTCAAGAATGGCTTGATTTAGGAACTCAAGGTTTCCTTGTTTCTATCTTGCAACTCTTCATCCCTCCATTTTGGCTAACCAGTTCAAACACAGTCTGGCCATGTTCATGTGCCGGGAAGCTTCAAACATTCTTCCTTATAGGTCCAAACGTAGGAAACAGATTTTTTCTTACTGGTTAATTTGAAGAAGTATCCTCAGCCTGACTATCACTGAGCTGAGTTGCACCACATGCCTAACTCCGAACCAAGTCCTGGGGCAAAGAAGGTAAGATGCTCTGATGGGTCAACTCTGAGTCATATGCTCACCCTTGAAAAGAGAGATGGAGTACATCCACCTCAACCATATGGATTGAGGAGAGAACATGTATGATTCCCAAGAGGAAAACTGGGATGATGTTAACAGAAAAGTGGCAAGTATAGGCTAAGTGGTAAAAAACAACCTATGATTACTATAGTGAGTCTCTGAATCTCCACATATTAAGAACTGGTGTTTTCCTTGGAAGACACTTTAGTGTTACCTGGATTCCCTAGCAAGCCATATGGCCATCCTGCTCTTTGATGGATGTGCCTGCTTCAGATGGCCACTGCAAACATCCCAGAAATCACAGCCAGGATTGAAGAGTCACTTCAATCTCACCGGGAGGATGTAATGGATGCTCTGGATGTGCTTTGGATCTGGTGAGAGGGAAAGGAGAATAAGTTTATAATCTGACCTTACTTTGTTGGAAGTAAAGATGCTTAACTCACCCTCTTGGAGGCATCTTTGTCAGAAAATAGTACAGTGGTTAAGACCATTGCCCTCCAGGGGCGCCTGGGTGGCTCAGTTGGTTAAGCATCTGCCTTTGGCTCAGGTCATGATCCTGGGGTCCTGGGATTGAGCCCTGTGTTAGCCCCATTTTGGGCTCCCTGCTCAGCAGGGAGTCTTCTTCTCCCTCTGCCCTCTTCCTTTCTCTCCCCCTGCTAGTGGTCTCTCTCAGATACATAAATAAAATCTTAAAAAAAAAAAAAAAGAACCTTTGCCTCTGAAATCAGACTGCCTGAGTTTGAACCTGTTTTTTTCAATATCAATAAACCTCCATTTTCTTTCTCTACAAGGGTGTCCTGAGGATTCATGAAATTATGCCTATGAAGTACTTGACACAGTGCATAGCATATAACTAAGTGTGTATAGAATACAAGTTAAATACTCTTTGCTGTAGCAGGTGATGTCACAACAGCAGGTGCTCAGGAGGGCCAATCTATCTAGAAGCATGCGAAGTGCAGGGCATATTTTCTTTTATTGGATATGAAAACCTTCTTTCCATCCCCACCTTATTTCCTGAGGGGTGAGCAAGTCTGACTAGAATCTTTGTACATGCTCTCTGACAACTAATGGCTTTTGGGAGTCACTGCAAAACCCCTTTTTCGCTCCCACACCAGTCAGTCCTAGAGTCTTGCCTGTTCTATCTCTGAAATATTTCTTCAATCTGACCTCACTCTTCACTGCCCCTGCCCCGGCTCTAGTTCACAATCCCCTCTCTCCTGTCTGGTTAAATCAGGAATTTTTCTAACTTAGTTCCCTGTCTCACATGTCTTTCTATCTGGTCTGCTCCTTTCCTTTGCTCCTTTCCCTTGCCTACACAATAATGTCCTAATTCCTTAGCAAGGCATTATTTAAAGACATTTTCAGTCTGATTCCAGCCTACCCTTCCATCTGCAAGAATCTCTCCCACAAAACATCTATTACAGCCATAGCTGCTGATGTTCACTCTTCCCTAAAAACTCCATGCCCCAGCACCCCTGCAGGCTTTTGCCCACACTGTTTTTGCTGGCTGTCTGCCCTTACCTCTTCTCTGCTTGGCTAATTTCTGCATATTTTTTAAAGTTCAGCTCTTCTCCCCTGGGTCCCTGCTCCTGTGCTTCCATAGCTAGATGTACATGCTATTACTGTACATTTATCACCCTATTTAACAATTGGCTGTGTACTTATCTCTACTCCTATATGCACCATAAATTCATGGAAGAAAAGGAACATGGTTTATGCATTTTTATATACCCAGGGCCTAGAAAAGTGTTCAAAAGCACTATTATTTTCTGCAATGAGTATCTGTTCTTAGGTTGTAAATCAAGAAGGGTAAAATGCGCTCCTATGCATTTCTCTTATTACAGCACCATTCTGAGTGGTTCTTCTGACTTTTTCTTCCTTTTTTTCAATATATTTTAAATTATATAGTAACAAGAAATACAGGAATCCATTCCTATTCTTAAAAATATATATTAATTTCTTCTGCCAAGGTAACCACTGTTATTAGGTTGGTGGATATTCTTCAGGACTTTTCAAAAATTATTTATTTAAAATAACAGCTTTATTTAGATATAATCCACATACGATGAAATTCACTCCTTTAAAATGTACAATTTGGCAGTTCTTAGCATTTTCACATTTATGAAACCATCACCAGTATCTAATGTTAGAACATTTTATCATTAGCAGTCACTCCCCATTTTTCGCTCCCCATCAGCCCTTAATAACCACTAATATACTAATAGGATTCGCCTATTCTGGATATTTCATGTAAATGGAATTGTACAATAAGTGTTTTGTGTCTGACTTCTATTATTTAGAATAATGTTTTCCAGGTTCATCCATTTTGCAGCATGTATCAGTTTCATTCCTTTTATGGCAGAATAATATTCTATTTTTAGATATAACATATTTTATTTATCTGTCTATCAGTTGAAAGAAATTTGGGTTGCTTCCACTTTCTGACTGTTGTGAATAATACTTTATGAACATTCCTGTACAAATTTTTGCGTGGACATATGTTTTCAGTTCTCCTGGGTATGTGCCTAGGAGTGGAACTGCTGGGTCATATGGTAACTCTATGTTTAAAAGGTTGAGGAATTGCTAAATTTTCCATAGCAGCTTCAACATTTCACATTCCCACCAGCAATGTATGAGGATTCAAACTCTTCTACATCTTTATCACCACTTGTTCTTGTCTGTGTTTTTCACTATACTCATTTTAGTGAGTGTGAAGCATTATTTCATTGTGGTTTTGAGTTATGTTTCCATAATGACTAATAATCTTGAGCATCTTTCATGTACTTATTATCCATTTGTATATCTTCTTTGGAGAAATGTTTATTCAAATGCTTTGTCTATTTAAAAATTGGTTATTTGTCCTTTTATTGAGTTGTAAGCATTCTTTTTTTTTTATTATGTTCTGTTAATCACCATACATTACATCATTAGTTTTTGATGTAGTGTTCCATGATTCATTGTTTGCATATAACACCCAGTGCTCCATGCAGAACGTGCCCTCCTCAATACCCATCACCAGGCTATCCCATCCTCCCACCCCCCTCACCTCTAGAACCCTCAGTTTGTTTTTCAGAGTCCATAGTCTCTCATGGTTTGTCTCCCCCTCCGATTTCCCCCCCTTCATTTTTCACCTCCTGCTATCTTCTTCTTCTTCTTCTTTTTTTAAACATATATTGCATTATTTGTTTCAGAGGTACAGATCTGTGATTCAACAGTCTTGCACACTTCACAGCGCTCACCATAGCACATACTCTCCCCAATGTCTATCACCCAGCCACCCCATCCCTCCCACCCCCCTACACTCTAGCAACCCTCAGTTTGTTTCCTGAGATTAAGAATTCCTCATATCAGTGAGGTCATATGATACATGCCTTTCTCTGATTGACTTATTTCGCTCAGCATAATACCCTCCAATTCCATCCATGTCGTTGCAAATGGCAAGATTTCATTCTTTTTGATGGGTGCATTCTTAATATAATCTGGATACAAGACCCTTTTCAGATATGTGATTTATAAATATTTTCTTCACAACCTTTTTATATACATTTAAATACATATGTATTTTTGTGCTTATATTTATATTTGTAAAGATTTAAATATGTTTCTCTTTTATACATATGGGATTATATTGTTTGTATTGATGTGTAGATATCTTTCCCAATCATTATACATGTAAATCTACCTCATTATTTCAATTGCCAAATAGATGTACATTTAACCATTCCCCTGATGATGGACATTTTGGTGAGTGTCAATATTTTTACTATTATGAACAGTGCTATAGTGAGCATCCCTATAAAGGTCCCTTTCCACACATGTGTAATTATCTCTCTAGGATATCTTGAAGAAGAATCACCTGAGTTTAAGGTTATCTGCATTTTACATTTTAATACATACTATCAAAATGTCTATTGGAAAGGCTGCACAAATACACTTTCACAATAACAGTGTATGAGAATATCATTTCCTTGTATACTGGCCAATATTCACATTTAAGTGTTCTTGCCAGGTGATGAGCAAAAATGGTACTTAACTATTCTTTTAACTTGCATGAAGTTTGGAACGCTCTCTGGGACAGTATCGTCTCAGGACCCTCAGGGTCACAGAAAGACTGGGTGTGCCTGAGTGCGGCAGAGCTCCCGGGTATCGGAGTGGGGAAGCTGGCTGCAGAGATGGAGCCGAGGAGAGGGCTCTTAGCTTGGGGTTGGCATAAACTGTGATCCACGGCACAGTCGGGCCACTGCTCTTCAGGCAGGGACCCAACAAATGGCAGATCTGGGGCGACTCCCCTTCCTCCCCTGGGAGAAGCAGCGCAGGAGCGCACTGCAGGGATCTGCTGGGTTTGGAGACTCCACACGGGGTTGTGTGCCAGGGATAGAAACTCTCGGTCACAGGCCGGGTGAGCGTGGAGTGCGGCCGGAGACCGGGGAGATGGGACTGACTGACTGATTTTCTCTGGGGTGCACTGAGGAGCCGGGCCCTGAGTTCTCGGCTCCTCTGGGGCGGAGATTGGGAGGCCGCCATTTTCACTCTCCACCTCCAAAGCTGTACGGAATGCTTGCAGGGAACAAAAGCTCCTGAGAGCAAACCGGAGCAGATTACTTAGCCCCGACCGGGCAAGGGTGGGGCAATTCCGCCTCCGGCAAAGACATTTGGGAGCCACGGCAACAGGCCCCTCCCCCAGAAGATCAGCAAGAACAGCCAGCCAAGACCAAGTTTACCTATCAATGAGAATGGCAGAACTCCAGCATGAGGGGAATACTGCACATAGAATTCATGGCTTTTGTCCCATGATTCTTTAGTCTTTCAAAGTTAATTTTTTAAATTTTCTTTTTTTTTTTAAATTTTTCTTTTTCCCTTTTTCAACCAACATCTTACTAATCCCTTTTTTAAAAATCTTTTTTATTTTTCATTTTTAGAGTCATAGTCTATCCGTTCATTGTAGTTAACCTTATTTCTGGTATATATATAAGTTGTTCTCTCTTTAAAATTTTGGGATACAGTTTCTTCTAACAGACCAAAATATACCCTAAATCTCTAGTGTATGGCTTTGTTCTAGTCTCCTGCCTGATCACATTCTCTCCCCCCCCTTTTTAAATTTCTCTTCTTTCTTTTTTCAACCAACTTCTCATCTTATCAATTCCTTTTATAAAATCTTTTATAATTTTCATCTTTACAGTCATATTCCATCCCTTCATTGAATTTACCCTTATTTTTGTACATATATAAGTTTTTCTTTCTTTAAAATTTTGGGAGGCAGTTTCTTCTAACAGATCAAAATAAGCCCCAAATCTAGTATGTGGCACTGATCTATTCACCAGCCTGATCATATTTGATCATATTCTTTTTTTTTTTTTCCTTCTTTCCCTTTCTTTTCCCCCAGTTTCAGGTCTCTTCTGATTTGTTTAGTGTATATTTTTCTAGGGTCATTGTTACCCTGTTAGCATTTTGTTCTCTCATTCATCTATTCTTCTTTGGACAAAATGAAAAGATGGAAAAAATCACCTGAAAAAGTAAGAACAAGAGGCAGTACCGACTGCCAGGGACCTAATCAATACGGACATTAGTAAGATGCAGATGATGATTTTAAAGATACTAGCTGGATGTGAAAACATGGAAGATACTAGAGAAACCCTTTCTGGAAAAATAAAAGAACTAAAATCTAACCAAGTCGAAATCAAAAAGGCTATTAATGAGGTGCAATAAAAAATGGGGGCTTTAACTGCTAGGATAAATGAGGCAGAAGAGAGAATTAGTGATATAGAAGACCAAATGATGGAGAATAAGTAAGCTGAGAAAAAGAGATAAACAACTACTGGATCATGAGGGCAGAATTTGAGAGATAAGTGATACCATAAGATGAAACAATATTAGAATATTTGGGATCCCAGAAGGAGAAGAAAGAGAGAGAGGGGCAGAAGGTATGTTGGAGCAAATTATAGCAGAGAACTTCCCTAATTTGGGGAAGGAAACAGGCATCAAAATTCAGGAGGCACAGAGAACCCCCCTCAAAATCAATAAAAATAGGTCAATACCCCAACATCTAATAGTAAAACTTACAAGTCTCAGAGACAAAGAGAAAATGCTGAAGGTAGCTTGGGACAAGAGCTTTGTAACCTACAATGGTAGAAACATTAGATTGGCAACAGACCTATCCACAGAGACCTGGCAGACCAGAAAGGACTGGCATGATCTCTTCAGAGCACTAAATGAGAAAAATATGCAGCCAAGAATACTATATCCAGCTAAGCTGTCATTGAAAATAGAAGGAGAGATAAAAAGCTTCCAGGACAAACAAAAGTAAAGGAATTTGTAAACACCAAACCAGCCCTAGAGGAAATCTTGAAAGGGGTCCTCTAAGCAAAGAGAGAGCCTAAAAGCAACATAGACCAGAAAGGAACATAGACAATATACAGTAACAGTCACCTTACAGGCAATACAATGGCACTAAATTCCTATCTTTCAATAGTTACCCTGAATGTAAATGGGCTAAATGCCCCAATCAAAAGACACAGGCTATCAGATTGGATTAAAAAACAAGACCCATCAATATGCTGTCTGCAAGAGACTCATTGTAGACCCAAAGACACTCCCAGATTGAAAGTAAGGGGGTGGAAAACCATTTACCATGCTAATGGACACTAAAAGAAAGCTGATGTGGCAATCCTTATATCAGACAAATTAGATTTTAAACCAAAGACTATAATAAGAGATGAGGAAGGACACTATATCCTACTTAAAGTGTCTATCCAACAAGAAGATCTAACAATTGTAAATATCTATGCCCCTACCATAGGAGCAGCCAATTATATAAGCCAATTAATAACAAAATCAAAGAAACTCATTGAGAACAATACAGTAATAGTAAGGGACTTTAACACCCCCCTCAATGAAATGGACAGATTATCTAAGCAAAAGATCAACAAGGAAATAAAGACTTTAAATGACACACTGGACCAAATGGACTTCACAGATATATTCAGTACATTCCATCCCAAAGCAATAGAGTACACATTCTTCTCTAGTGCCCATGGAACATTCTCCAGAATCAATCACATCCTAGGTCATAAATCAGGTATCAACAGGTACCAAAAGATTGGGATCATTCCCTGCATATTTTCAGACCACAATGCTTTGAAACTACAACCCAATCACCAGAGGAAAGTCAGAAAGAACTCAAATACATGGAGGCTAAAGAGCATCCTACTGAAGAATGAATGGGTCAACCAGGAAATTAAAGAAGAATTAAAAAAATTCATGGAAACCAATGAAAATGAAAACACAACTATTCAAAATCTTTGGGATGCAGCAAAGGCAGTCCTAAGAGGAAAGTATATAGCAATACAAGCCTTTCTCAAGAAGCAAGAAAGGTCTCAAATACACAACCTAACCCTACACCTAAAGGAGCTGGAGAAAGAACAGCAAATAAAGCCTAAACCGAACAAGAGAAGAGAAATAATAAAGATCAGAGCAGAAATCAATGAAAGAGAAACCAAAAGAACAGTAGAATAGATCAATGAAACTAGGAGCTGGTTCTTTGAAAGAATTACTAAGATTGATAAACCCTTTGCCAGACTTATAAAAAAAAAAAAGAGAAATGACCCAAATCAACAAAATCAGGAATGAAAGCAGAGAGATCATAAGCAACACTAAAGAAATACAAACAATTATAAGAACATATTATGAGCAACTCTATGCCAGCAAATTAGATAATCTGAAGAAATGGATGCATTCCTAGAGATGTATCAACTACCAAAACTGAACCAGGAAGAAATAGAAAACCTGAACAGACCTATAACCACTACGGAAATTGAAGCAGTCATCAAAAATCTCCCAACAAACAAAAGCCCAGGGCCAGTGGGCTAACCAGGGGAATTCTACCAAACATTTAAAGAAGAATTAATACCTATTCTTCTGAAACTGTTCCAAAAACGAGAAATGGAAGGAAAACTTCCAAACTCATTTTATGAGGCCAGCATTACCTTGATCCCCAAACCAGACAAAGACCCCATCAAAAAGGAGAATTACAGACCAATATCCTTGATGAACATGGATGCAAAAATTCTCACCAAAATGCTAGCCAATAGGATCCAACAGTACATTAAAAGGATTATTCACCATGACCAAGTGGGATTTATTCATGGGGTACAAGGTTGGTTCAACATCCACAAATCAATCAATGTGATACAATACATTAATAAAAGAAAGAACAAGAACCATATGATCCTCTCAATAGATGCAGAAAAAACATGTGACAACGTACAGCATCTTTCTTGATTAAAAGTATTCAGGGTGTACGGATAGAGGGTACATACCTCAATATCATAAAAGCCATCTATCAAAAACCCATAGCGAATATCATTCTCAATGGCGAAAAACTGAGAGCTTTCCCCCTAAGGTCAGGAACACGGCAGGGATGTCCACCATCACCACTGCTATTCAACATAGTACTAGAAGTCCTAGCCACAGCTATCAGACAACAAAAAGAAATCAAAGGCATCCAAATTGGCAAAGAAGAAGTCAAACTTCACCCTTTGCAGATGATATGATACTTTATGTGGAAAACCCAAAAGACTGCACCCCAGAACTGCTAGAATTCATACAGGAATTCAGTCAAGTGGCAGGATATAAAATCAATGCACAGAAATCAGTGGCATTTCTATGCACCAACAACAAGACAGAAGAAAGAGAAATTAAGGAGTTGATCCCATTTACAATTGCACCCAAAACCATTCGATACCTAGGAATAGATCTAACCAAAGAGGCAAAGAATCTGTACTCAGAAAACTATAAAATACTCATGAAAGAAATTGAGAAAGACACAAAGAAATGGAAAAACGTTCCATGCTCATGGATTGGAAGAACAAATAATCCTAAAATTTGTATGGAACCAGAAAAGACCCCACATAGCCAGAGGAATGTTGAAAAAAAAGCAAAGCCATGGTATCACAATTCCGGACTTCAAGCTCTATTACAAAGCTGTAATCATCAAGACAGTATGGTACTGGCACAAAAACAGACACATAGGTCAAAGGAACAGAATAGAGAGCCCAGAAATGGACCCTCAACTCTATGGTCAACTAATCTTCGACAAAGCAGGAAAGAATGCCCAATGGAAAAAAGACAGTCTCTTCAATAAATGGTGTTGGGAAAATTGGACAGGCACATGCAGAAGAATGAAACTGGACCATTTCCATACACCACACACAAAAATAGACTCCAAATGGTTGAAAGACCTCAATGTGAGACATAGGTCCATCAAAATCCTTGAGGAGAACACAGGCAGCAACCTCTTCGACCTCAGCCACAGCAACTTCTTCCTAGACACATCGCCAAAGGCAAGGGAAGCAAGAGCAAAAATGAACTATTGGGACTTCATCAAGATAAAAAGCTTTTGCACAGAAAGGAAACAGTCAACAAAAGCAAAGACAACCGACGGAATGGGAGAAGATATTTGCAAATGACATATCAGATAAAGGGCTAGTGTCCAAAATCTATAAAGAACTTATCAAACTCAACACCCAAAGAACAAATGATCCAATCAAGAAATGGGCAGAAGACATGAACACACATTTTTCCAAAGAAGACATCCAAATGGCCAACAGACATCTGAAAAATTGCTCAGCATCGCTTGGTATCAGGGAAATCCTAATCAAAACCTCAATGAGATACCACCTCACACCAGACAGAATGGCTAGAATTAACAAGTCAGGAAACAACAGACGTTGGCGTGGATGTGGAGAAAGGGGAACCCTCCTACACTGTTGGTGGGAGTGCTAGCTGGTGCAGCCACTCTGGAAAACAGTATGGAGGTTCCTCAAAAAGTTGAAAATAGAGCTACCCTACGACCGAGGAATTGCACTACTGGGTATTTACCCCAAAGATACAAATGTAGGGATCCGAAGGGTTACATGCACCCCAATGTTTATAGCAGCAATGTCCACAATAGCCAAACTATGGAAAGAGCCAAGATGTCTATCGACAGATGAATAGATAAAGAAGATGTGATATATATATACAAAGGAATGTTATGCAGCTGTCAAAAAAACCCAAAATCTTGCCATTTGCAATGACGTGGATGGAACTAGAGGGTATTATGCTATGCAAAATAAACCAATCAGAGAAAGACATGTATCATATGATCTCACTGATTTGAGGAATTCTTAATCTCAGGAAACAAACTGAGGGTTGCTGGAGTGGTGGGGGTGGGAGGGATGGGGTGGCTGGGTGATAGACATTGGGGAGGGTGTGTGCTATGGTGAGCGCTGTGAAGTGTGTAAGACTGTTGAATCACAGACCTGTACCTCTGAAACAAATAATACATTATATGTTAAAAAAAAAAAAAAAAGAAGAAGATGGTAGGAAGGGAAAAATGAAGAGGGGGAAATCAGAGGGGGAGACGAACCATGAGAGACTATGGACTCTGAGAAACAAACTGAGGGTTCTAGAGGGGAGGGGGTTGGGGGAAAAGTTAGCCTGGTGATGGGTATTAAAGAGGGCACATATTGAATGGAGCACTGGGTGTTATACGCAAACAATGAATCATGGTACACTACATCAAAAACTAATGATGTAATGTATGGTGATTAACATAACATAATAAAATAAAATTTAAAAAAATAAAATTAAATTATAAAAGAACTTGCATGAAGTTGTTTTGATATCATGATTTCCATAACTTCTATTAGTTGGTGTTCAGAATAGAATCTGTCTCATTTAATTCTGTAGATCTCTCCTTCACATGGGAGCCCGTTCATGACATGGAAAAGAAATGATAGAAGGGCTGGAATAGTCTGGATTTATATTATGTATATAATATATTATGTATATATATATATAATATATATTTATTATTATGCTGTTATGTATGGTGAGGCCAGCTTAAGAAAAATATGGTTCTTAAAAGACTTCCCATTGAATTTAGAGCTGACCAGACTTTTCACCACAATCCAGAGATTTTTAACTTCACAAAGATGTGGCATTTTATTTTAATCAGGCTATCAACAGTGCTCCCTTTTCGAGTGACTTTTCAAAAGCATCTTTTGTCAGCAGAGAGCTTTTATTAGCTAATGTAACCTTGCTGTATTCCATGTTAGCAGAGAGAGAAAAGAAATGTCCTTGGGTACCGAATATGGGAAGTTGTGCAAAAATTCTCAAGGGGAAAGAAGTTGTTCAGCTTTTTGAAGCTACATTTGTCACTCTGTTGTATCTTAACTAAAAATAATGAAGTTTTCCAATGCTAATGTCCAGAAGGTAAAGGTTTATCAGATTATGCCTCCAAACTGACAGTTGGATGAAAAGAAATCACAGGGGATTAATATGGAGACACCAGGTAGAAGTGTGGGCATGATAGTTTGGATAGGCTCAACTGTAAATGTCTGTGGTCTGAGCCCCTAAAAACAGGGTGTTAGGCAAGAATATCTAGGAGTAAGAGTGATAGCCTTGGCTATGGAATGTGGCAGCTAGCTAATGAGGACTTAATCTGATCCATTACTGATAACTGAGCAGTGCCAATAATCTGCAGGATCATGGGGCAGACATACATATTGTGGGTTCTGGGCACAGTCAGGTGGGGAGTTAATGGTATGATTCCAGTAATCAGTCCACTGATGCAAGTGCTCATTCAGTAATCAGAGTATGTGGACTGGGTCTTACACAGGTGTCAAGACACTGGAAAGCAGATTGGGATTCTGGGACAGGTCCACTGCAGTGTGGGAACTGATGTGTTGTCGGGACAAAGCCCCCCGACCTTGCTTAACATGGTAGGAATGGTGAAAGTTGAATCTCAGAGTGAATCTATACAAAATCTTCAACTGAATGGCTTAATTTCAAAACCCATGAACAGACCAGGTGGGGCAACTAATGCCTCTTCTGTTTTGTTAGGGATTGGCTCACAAACTGAGGAGGGTACTTAATTGATACTGTGGACTTAGGGCTCACAGTGAGGAGTCACTGGAGAAGGTAGGAAGGACATTCTGACAGCACTGTCCCTGAATCCCCAGATAACACTATAAATTATCTCTCATCTTTGCTGGGAAGTGGTAGGTAGTGGTACTTGATGTCTATAAGACTCCAATTCAATTTTGAGGTCCATAATTCAATGAGGATAGATATAAAAAGGGTTCCTTTTTCATCAAAAGGGTAATTACCTAGTTATCAGTGTGCTGGGAGGATGAGAGCTTATGGATTTTTCATAAAATCATAAGTTCATAAGGGGCTGGGTGAAGTCATTTCATTCTGTCTTCAAGCAGGGCTGAATTTAATTCATCCTTGATAGATGGGACACTGTTTAAGAAAGATCTCTAGAGAATAATAGTTGACAACCTTCAGTATTTTAGCTATCCTCTATTGTGACATTCCTTCTACCTTAGTGAACATGTTGACATAGAATGGAAGTTCCTAGTCTTTTGTGTCCTTTTTGGGTAGAAAGAACAGTGCTGTAAGTGTCCCTCATTTTCATTAATTCAGAGAACACTATTGGATACCTATTCTGTGCTAGATGCGAGTGATACAAGGGTGAAGCAGTAGAAAAGACATTTGATTCTTGTAGATATTTAGCTGAAAGACACATGATGGATAATAATCAATAACCAAATAAATAAGTGATTACAAGTTGTAATAAATGCTATAAAGGGAATAAAGTGCTCCTATAGAAAGGACCTAAAGGAAGCTAAGGCCTAGTTTAGATGAGTGGACAGAGGACTTATAAGTAGAGATTTATAAGTGACATTTACTACAAGCCCTGAGGTATAAAAGGGTACAGCATTTTAGCATGGAGAGAAGAGTGTTCTTGACAGAGGAAGCAGAATGTGCAAAGGCCCTGAAGTAGAAAGACCATGGTATGTTTGAGAGATTGAAGAGGTCAGTATAGCTAGAGCAGAGTGGTCAGGGAAAGGCTGGCATGCAGTGAGGTTAAGGAAGGAACTAAGGGGCCAGGTAATATCTGACCTTGTAAGCAATAATGGGGAATTTGGATTTTATTAAAATAGAATGTTTTTAATAGATCACCTGCCTGCTGTGTGGCAAATGAATGAGAACTGGGAAAATCAGAATAGAGAGACCATTTAGGAGGTAATCTGTTGGTGTTGGTGCTTTGGACTGTGTTGGTGGCAGTGAAAATGGATGGAGATATTTTTGAGATATACTTAGGGGTCTCATTGATGGGTTGGATGTAGTACAAAGGTAAAGGGAAAGCATCAATTCAAGGCTGACATCTTGGATTCTGGGTAGAGGAACTGGTAAGATGGTAGTTTCATCTAGTAGCTGGAAAACAGTTCAGGAGTAGATTTGTAGAGGGAAGGATGGGAATTGAAAGTTTGCATCTGCACATGTTAAGTTTGAGATATCTGTGAAACATACAAGTAAAACTGTTAACTCGAAGTCTGAAGTTCAGAGAAGTTGACACTGGAGAAATACATTTGGATGTTAGTCTGATAATAAAAGCTATGGGAAGAGAATAAGATCATGGAAGGAAGAGGAAAGAGAAGGAAAGGGGGCCGAGGAATAAACTGAGGAACTCTAATATACCCCCATAGCCTTTAGAAGAAGGAGTTGAGTAGAGAGAGCACCAGACTGAAAAGCATGTAGGTTCTGATTACCTTGGGCAAGTCATTGCCTGTCTCTGACTATCAGTATCTGCATCTTTAAAATAAGCAATTAAAGCTCTAAATTCTCTTCAATTGCCAATATTCTGTCATTCATTTCTTAACTCAGTATTAGGCTCATTTTCCAATTACTTTGGCAATTATCTGTAACTTCCTCTACTTACCTAGAATTAGCATACTCAGAATACCCTTTTCTAATTCACAATTCTAATTCTAGGTCTATTAACATCCCTCTACATTTTGCCCCTCCTCTGCCAAGTTGTGATTCCTTGGGCAGTTTGTGCTGTTACATTCCAGTTCAGTTTGGTGGGGGGTGGAGTCTATGTCATAATGGAGATTGATATTGGTAGGCTTCCTTTTTCATTAAAAATGTGCCTCTTTATTTTTCCCATTCTTATTCAACTCAATTTTCCAGTTTTTTTAAATCAGCTTTAGAAATTTGAGGAGTGCAAGGGCCCCTGGTTGTCTCAATTGGTTGAGCGTCTGACTCTTGGTTTTGGCTCCAGTCATGGTCTCAGGGTCATGAGATCAAGCCCCACAGTGCTCCGAGTCTGCTTGAGATTCTCTCCCTCTCCGTCTGCCCCTCCCACAACTCTCTCTAAATTGATAAAAAGATAAATAAATCAAATCAAATCAAATCTTTAAAAAAAAAAGAAATTTGAGGAGTGCAAGTGGGCATTTGTGTTTGGTCCAGATCATAAAGCAAACCAAATTGATGGCCACTGCTCAGTAGCCAATAGGACTTTTAACCTAGTTGAAATTTGGGTTGAAGGATGAATTCCCAACTGCAATGCAGTGGATGTGTTTGTAGCAAATGAAGTTTCAGAGCACTGCTTAAGGATCTCAGGGTGATATCTGTTCTAGATATCTTTTTTTAAAAAAATTAACACTGTCAATTATTCATGTTGGAATGATATTTTAACAAAATGCCTTTGCGGGGCACCTGGGTGGCTCAGTTGTTAAGCGTCTGCCTTCGGCTCAGGTCATGATCCCAGGGTCCTGGGATTGGGCCCCACATCGGGCTCCCTGCTCAGCGGGAAGCCAGCTTCTCCCTCTCCCACTCCCCCTGCTTGTGTTCCCTCTCTTGCTGTGTCTCTCTCTGTCAAATAAATAAATAAAATCTTAAAAAAAAAAAAAACCCCAAAAACCCACAAAAAAACAAAGTGCCTTTGCTGTCCTTTCATGATGCCTTATTGCTAATTTTTTTTGTGTGACATGATTCTCTATTGTTTTTGCTTTTGTCTCACAATGTACCATCTGAACCTGCTGAGAAAGTTGGAAAAAAGTGAAAAAGAAAAAAAGAATTCATGCTGAAAAACACATGTTATTGGTTAGTGAAAAATAATAGATAAAATAGCAATTACATGTCACATGATAGACTTTCTTTTTTACTCCCCAAATGCTCTGAAAGTGGCATTGGGTCATCTCAGCAAAGGAACACAATTACAGTGATGACAATCCTCCTGTCATAGATAAAGCCTTGTCAGCAATTTATTTCTTCTACATGTCACTATTTTCAGAATTCAGGACTCTAGTCATGACTGATATGGTTATTAGAGAAAGAAGAGGTTAGATTAAATGAAAAAAGTTATTACTTATTACAGCTGGGTGATTTGGCTAAATTAACAGTAGTGTTAAATGCATAATACAGAAAGTGGTAAAAAAGGTGTGAACCAGTAACATAATTGTGCTTAAATGAGATGGGACATTATCAATCTAATTTTGTATTTTTTTCAGATTTTAGAGCTCTACCTGGAAAACCTTTCAAATTCTCCAAAATAGACCCGGGCTTGGGTCAGCCTCAATATTTGTGTTTATATGAGGCAAACATTTCCAAACTGTATTATGTGAGTTTGGCTGTATTATTTGCCCTTCCCCTTTCCCACCTGTATTGAGTTGAGTATAGTCCTCCATAAAAAGTTATATGCAAGACCTAACCCCAGTACCTGTGGATATGACCCTGTTTCCTTGTTTGGAGAAAGAATCTTTGCAGATGCAATTAAATGAAAGATCTCTAGAGGAAATCATCCTGGATTAACTGGGTGGGCCCTAAAGCCAATGATAAGTGTCCTTATAAGACACACAGGGTATAAGACCATGTGAAGACTGAGGCAGAGATTGCAGTGATTTGTCTATAAGCCCAGGGACACAATAACTGTAGCAATCACCACAAGTTAGGAGAGAGTTATGGAAAAGATTCTCCCTCAGAGCCTCGAAGTTTGCTCACACCTGGATTTAGAGTCTTGATCTCTAGAATTGTAAGATAATACCTCTCTGTTATTTTGAGGCACCTATTTGTGGTAACTTGCTACAACAGCTCTAGGAAACTAATATACCACCTTCTATTAGACATTTTGTAGGCCACAGCATGATGGAGTAGAAAGGCATTGGAGTTAGAATTAGGAAACATAGTTTCTAAGCTTAAGGCTGCTATTGGTAGCTGTGTGATCTTGGGTGTGTCACAACCTCTGTGTGACCTTGGATGTGTCATAACATCTGACCCATAAAATGAAGACTTGGAAATCCCTTTCAAGTCCTTCTAGGTCTACTCTTATTATCCTACTTAAAAAAACAAACTAGAAAACTGTACAAAACAAAATAATGCTTTTTGGAGAGTGGACAACAGGCAGCGTAGGAGTGTATTCACTGAGAAAAGAGAGAAAAAAAAAAAAGATGAGCCCTAAGATTATTCTAGCTTTTGCTTCCAGGCACTTTATGCACTGTATCCCAGAGATGGGAAACCAAAGCAAAGCCCAGTGGTATTGCTTAGTTAAAAAGAAAAATGTTGGAATTTGTGGAGGACAGGGCACAGAAATTTGTGGTTACAGAGTGCCAGAGAGGAGAGAATTATGCCGAAAGACAGCTCCAAAAATCTGCATAGTATTTCCCTTGAATCATTGCTGGATACTAAGATGTAAATGCATATGGTGAAATTTCACAATGTTGGACAATGGAGTGACTGGGTAGTGGTGAGCTACATGGTTTCCAGATCTCACACAGCCTGGAAGCTATTTTAGTTCTAACCAGTAATATTGGAGAGACTTCATTGAACACCTGGCATATCATTAAAGACACCACAAGAGTTATGTCTTAGTAGTAGAACTAAACTAACTCTAAAATAAAGGGTACTCTTGACCTACCTTAACAGAACAGAAAAATAAGAAAAGATCAGGCCCGTTTGCAAGTAATGTTAACTGCCTACCAAAAGAAACTTCAACACTCTTTAAAGGAATGCAACAAAATCCAGACCCAATAATATAACATTTTTGATATCCATTATCTAACAAAAAATTATTAGACATTCTAAGTAGCAGGAAAATGTGACTCATAATCATTCAGTAGAATCAGACCTAGGAATGATAGAAACAATGGAATTAGCAGACAAGATCTGAAAACAGCTCTGGTAAATATGCTCAGAGATTTAAATGAAAATGTGAATGTAGCAAAAGGATAAATGGAAAATATTTAAAAAGTATCAAATGGAACTTCTAAAATGGAGAAATACCATATCAGAAATGAAAAATTAACAGCAGGTGAATCACACCTTTCACCCCCCCACCCCCCAAAAATAGATCATAGAACTTGAAAACACAGCAGTAGAAACTATTAAACTGAAGCACAGATAGAAAAAAAGAGTTTTAAATGTAATTAACAGATACTCAGTGAGCTCCTGGGACCACAGGCAGTTTAACATATGTAATTAGAATTCCAGGAAGAAAGGATGGGACAGGGACATAAAAAATAATAATAATGGCTGAAAAATCTCCAAAGTTAAAGAAATCTTTAAGTCTCCTGATCCAAGTAGTTCAATGAGTCCCAAACAGAATAAACACAAAGAAAACTACACCAAAGTATATCATAATGAAATTATGATTAATTGATTAAAAAAAGTCTTAAGAACAGCTAAAGAGAAGCCACATTACCCACAGAGGAACAAAATAAGAATAATCACTGATTTCTTATTAGAAATAATGCAATACAAAAGAAAATAGAATGACATCTTTAGTATGCTGGGCAGAAAAAAAACACTTAGAATTCTATATCTGTGGAAAATATCCTTCAAAAATAAATGTGAAATAAAGAAATTTTCAGATAAACAAAAGCTGAGAGAATTCATTGCCAGCACATTTGCACTTTAATAAATGATAAAGGAAGTTTCAGGATGTAGGAAAATGATACCAGATGGAACAGAATTAAGGGCTCAGGATATGGTAAATATGTGGGAAAATACAAAAGATTTTCTTTCCTCATGTATACATATATTTCTTTGAAAAATAATTTTCTTTATAGTAAAAATAATGTAGAATTTATAACATATGTAGGAATAAAATATGACAATAGCAGAATGGATAGGAGGGAGAAATGTAAGCATTCTGTTGTAAGGGTCTTCAATTGTATGTGAAGTAGTTTAATATTATTTGAAGGTAGACTGTGATAGAATGAAGATGCATATTGTAATTCCCAGGGCATCAAAGTTGTATTGTAATAGCCTCCTAAGTAATCTTGTTTCTGTCCTTAATTTTGTAACTAAGTTAGATCATATCACACCTCAGGTTAAAACTCTCCAAAGACTTTCCATGTTAGATCAAAAACTGAAGTTTTATAAATCTATACTTAATCTGATCCAAATCTACTTCTCTGATCACATCTCCAACTTCTGCTCCTCTCACTCACTCTTCTCTAGCCATGCTGGTCTCCTTGTTATTCTTTGAACTTGATTGGCAAGGTCTCTTTTGGGGTTTTTGCACTTGCTGTGTCCTTTGCCTCTAACACTCTTCATCCCAAATATATTTTTTCAAATCTTTTTTCAGACTTTACCTGCTCACTGGTATCTTCCCTGAACACTGCTTTAAAAATGTAAACCGGGGGTGCCTGGGTGGTTCAGTCGGTTAAGCCTCCAACTCTTGGTTTTAGCTCAGGTCATGATCTCATGGGTTGTGAGATAGAACTGGGCATTGGACTCCCCACTCAGTGTGGAGTCTGCTTGAGATTCTCTCCCTCTGCCCCTCCCCCCACATGCACTCTCTCTCTTTCTCTCTCAAATAAATAAATTAATCTTTAAAAAAAAATAAAATAAAATTGTAAACCTACCATTTGCTTTCCTGACACTCCCTATACCTCTTCCTTTGAGTACGTGGTAGTACTTCTGTTTTCTCTGTAGTACTTTTCCTTGGCTTAATTGTCCTTGTAGTACTTATTATTTTCTAAGGCATTACAAATGTTTTATTTATTGTCAGTCTCTCTCCCCAGAGTCCATCACAACATAACTTGAGCAGGTTTTCTGTTTTCTTTCTTTTTTTTCTTTTTGTTCACTGATGAATCCAAAGGACCTAGAATATTATCTAATATATATTAAGTGCTCAATAAATATTTGGTTGAATGACAGGATCTGAAACCAAAAGCTTGGAAACTCTAGAAAGAGTACCCAAACTCCTTTTTTTCTGCTATAGCTGCCCCTGTGTATTGGACCCTGTATCTAATGTATAACACATGGCACTTTCCTGCCCTCTTCAACAATTTCCCCATCATCTCCCTGTCCTCGTTTGCCTTAAGGCTGCAAGGGATTGGAAAGATGTTCCTTATCACAAAAAGAGAGACTTGAGAGCCCTGCTCTAGGCTTTTTTATTTGCCCTGACAAATATGACAATCTGTTTTTATCTTTAAAGCATTTGTGTGTCTGGAAAGTAGCCACTCTGAGAAGGCTGGTTTTCTGTATTTCAAAGGGAACTTATGGTCTTTTTTGGGTTTTGATTTCTATCTTTTGGAAAAGTTGGCGCCTGCAGCTCTGTTGCGCTAAAGGCTTGAAATCTTTCATCCCTGACAGTAGGAGGATAAAAGGGGGCTCATCATGGTCTACCAAGGAGACTTTAGCTTCAGGTACCTCTGGATGTAAGTAAAGGCCACAAAACAGAATGACCACAAGACTCTTGCTCTTTCCTAGGACCAGGGTTGAGGAAAAGGTAGAGTCTAGTTTGCCCCACACTAACTAATTTATTTTGCAGACATAGCATTTTGAAGGGCCAGGCAGTTTCCAGAGAGAATCTGTTTCCCAGTCTGCCTCTTTGCCTCATGATTGGAGATCTGGTAGGAAAGCTCAGAGCGCTTTGATCACAGCCTCAGCCTTTAGCAGCCAAGTTCCTTGGTATCTAGGGCACTGAAAGGGAAGGGCAGCACAAGACAAATGGGCAGATGTTCAGTGGTTGAAGGTGCAGTTTCTGAGTACAGCCTACTTCGCTAGTAATGATTAAGTACCTTTTAGGTAATGTTTTTGCACCATATCTGAAGGTTAAGAGATTAGGTGGCTGTTTGCTGTTTTAAGCTGGCTTTATCTTTACATGCAGCCAGAAAATGAATAGTGGTAGTTTTCATTAGTAAATTTAATTTTCTTTTGAATTGATTATCAAAATAGCAATGCTTCTCCATTCCCCTAACATATTCAGTGCAGCTAATGCATAAGATTCATTTCTTTAGTAGTAGTGAATAAGGCTTCCTGGGCTCAGGACTTCTGAGCATCTGTTGAGGGTTAGAGGTATTAGCTATTGTGCCAACAGATGGCAAACTAAATTTTATCCTTCCTTTCTTGACTCTTTCCCCAACTTTGAGCTCATTTTGTGGCATCCTGGAGGGATAACATGTTGTG
Organism: Phoca vitulina; assembly: GCF_004348235.1. NCBI lineage: Eukaryota > Metazoa > Chordata > Mammalia > Carnivora > Phocidae > Phoca > Phoca vitulina. Next base: position 34,478,746 of record NW_022589716.1, on the reverse strand, counting down.
AAATAGAAATTAAAAAACAGGGTGAGACAAAGCCTGTCTTGGTATATGGTTAGGAAGGGGATCCAAGTGACTTTGTCAGGACTTGTCTGTCCCTCGCTTTTATTTCTGTCTGTGGATCTCGTATTTTCCTATAGAAGTAAAGGAGAGATAAGTCCTGATAACCTTACTTGGGTTCCCGGATCCAGCCATGCCTGAAGCCATAATAGCCTTTAACTTTAAAATTATGTGAGCCAATGAATTCCCTTTTATAATTCAAGTTAATATAAGTTGAATTTCTCTTGGTTGCAACCAAAAGAATTTTGAATAAAAAAATTAGGGCATGAAAGGCATATTGAGGTCATCTGAGGCTTCTATAAATTGATTGGACAATTACTCTCTTAGGATAAAAGCATCTCTAATCTTAAAAATATGACTCTGGTTAGAACAAAGGAGATGTGTGATACCTTAACCCCAGTCACCAACCTGATTGTATCCCTTACCTTCTAGTTGAAGCCCTTCCTCCTTGAACCCAGTCTTTCTTCTTATAGCAGGGAAGATGATGCTAGCAGTATTTGATTCATATCCTTTTGTCTCAGTGACTCACATTCTAAGCCCTTCCTCCATTAGCTCTAAATCTAAAAATCCTTAGGTGGTAGACTTTGATTCAATTGCATCACATGTCCAGTTCTGAGGCCAAGGAGGCAGAGTATTATGATCCTCAGTCCTATTAGAATCACACATTTAAATCTGGGGAGATATTGTTTAGTTAAATTTAGGTAGTGATTTTACAGTTTATTTTTATTTTTTTTCTTTTATCATTTGCTTACTTGTGCATAAAATATCACTTGTAAAAAAAGGAGCATTTTCACTGAATGAATGAGATGGTAATGTGAATAAGTGTTGACCGCAATGCCAAGGTTTAATAAATTGATCTCATTATTATCATTTGCATGTTACAACATCTCTTGGGGTGGATAGGGCTAGAATCATCTCACCTGTTCATTTAAGAGAACTGAAGCTCAGGATAGATTAGGAAATTAGTACTTTTAAGGAGAACCAAGCAGAAGAGCAAAAGTAATTTAATCTGTACTCTTTTTATGTCTACTTTTTGGGGAAGGGGGCTAATATCTTATGGGTAAGAATAAAGTATTAAAATATAAATACTGGGGCACCTGGGTGGCTCAATTGGTTAAGTGTCTGATGCTTGGTTTTGGCTCCGGTCATGATCTCATGGATTATGGGATCAAACCCTATATTAAGTTCCCAGCTCAGCAGAGAGTCTGCTTGAAGATTCTTTCCCTCTACCCCTTCTCCCACTCTTGTGCTCGCTCACACTCTCTCTCTCTTTAAAATAAATAAATAAATCTTAATAAAATAAAATATAAATACAGTGCATAGTCCATAATCTATATTGTGTTATCAACAGCAAAATTTAAAAATGTAAACTAGGCTTCTCCTACTTTTGTCTTCTACTTTCCTTAACTTTTCTAAATTCCACTTTACTCCTTGTGGAATGAGCAAGAATCAATAGACCAAAAGTATTTATTGAGCCCTTCTTTAGGTTAAAAAGTTCTTAAAAGTAAAAGTCTTACATAGTTTCTTGGTTCACCCACAGTAATTAATCCAGATGCTCACACATAACAGGAAATACTTGCTGAATGCATGTACAGATGAATAAGTGAATAAGTAAATGAATGAATAAGTGATTGAAAAAGTAAGTGAAGAAAAAAGGCCATGGTCCGTTATGATTTTCTTACTTTAATGGGCTGTAAGTATTAGAAAAACATATGCAGCCATGACAGCAAAGCAATCTCTTCATGTATTTTCTTACTTTTTAGAGTTGCATTTTGCTATATAACTAATACTCTCCTTTGAAGAAAAATATTGTGGCTCTTTGATTATCACTGCATAACTAACGACCCTTAAACATAGTGGTTGAAAACAACAATCATTTATTATTTTTTCACTGTTCTGTGGGTTGACTGGACTCTACTGGATCATTCTTATGCTCCACGTGGTGTTGATTGGAGCTATAGTGATCATGATGTTCTACTGGCCTGGGATTGTCAAGATGGTTTACACACATAGCTGACATTTGATGTTGGCCTACCTGTTGGGGCTATTAACTGGAATATCTTATTTTTTTCCCATGTGGTCTCTCATGAGGCTTGGGCTTCTCTATGACACAATAGTCCCAAGAATGTTCCAAAAGTGTGATAGCACAAATCTGCAGATCTCCTTAGCCTGAGCCTGAGACCATATTCCACTGGTCAAATTAAGTCACAGGACAAGCCCAGTTTCAAGGGAAGAGGAAATGGGCTTTATCTCTCAATTTAGTAGAGTGACAATTTGCAGCCATCTTTCTCCTACAGTGGCATATCTTTAAGAAAAACATTCACTTGGTGAATGCATACATATATGAATGAATAAATGAAAGAGATACAGAGTGTCTGAATTCTAATCTTGGCTCCATCATTTACTTATTATTTGATCTGGTCAAGCGATTTAAGCTTTTTGAGCCTCAGTTTTCTGAACTGTGAGTCGGGTTCTTTTGAAGATTAAATGAGGTCATGTAGGTAAAGTACTAAGCTCAGATATTCAGGTCCATAGTATGTATTCAAGGAATTGTTAACCATTGTTTTTATTGTTATATTTCACTGGTATTGTTAAAACATAAAAAAAAGCCAACTGAATTTTAATTATGGACAAGCATTTGATACTTCCCTGGGAGTACCTTGGTGTAATAATGTTTGGCCTGGGGAACTTCTGATACTGAGCGATTGAGCCTTACTATTTATGTAATTAAATCATTTGTCACCTCAGTGCTGCAGGCTTCACACAGAAAGAAAACGTCAGAATCATTAGTAGGTCATTGTGATCTTTCAGATACCCTGAATAAGTAAAACTCTATGGCTTTGATTTCAAGGATTGATTTGGGTTGTTCAGTTCTAATAATAACAGTAAATTAAATATAATTTCCATCTGGAGGGCAAATGGTGTGAAAGAACAAACATAGCTGTGTACCTTTAAGTAGTTAGAAGTGTACACATAATCTGACAAAAATTACCTCATGGATAGAGCTGTAAAGTGATACTGGTCAGGAAGCAAGCATTAAAACACATAATAAATGTGCAATTTATTGTGCCATTATATTAATCTTGCTGTGCATAAAGGCTGAATGTTAGTTGATATCCATAGCAGAAAAGAAACAATGATTAAAATGGAGCTCTTCCCACCCAAATCTGTTCCTCTTGCAGTTTTGGAGATGTCTGAATAAATGGCTCAAGCCAAAAACACAGCCCCTCTCTGTCTTAACCCTAATCTTACCCAGTCTAGAAGCTGGTCATTTAAGGTTTATCTTCAAATGTATATTCCAATTTGACTGCTTCTCTCCATTTTTCACTTTTAATCCTAATCCCAAACTCATCATATCTAGCCTAGATTATTATGATAGCTCCTGATACCTCCTACTTCCACTTTTGCCTCCCTCCTGTTCCTTCTGTGCACAGCCACCTGAAAGTTCCTTTAAAACCTTCCAGGGGTGCCTGGGTGGCACAGTCAGTTAAGCCTCTGACTTTTAGTTTCAGCTCATGTCCAGATGTCAGGGTTGTGAAATCAAGTCCTGCTTTGGACTCTGTGCTCAGCATGGAGTCTGCTTGAGATTCTCTCTCCCTCTCCCTCTGCCCCTCCTCCCACATGCTCTCTCCCTCTCTAAAATAAATAAATCTTAAAAAAAAAAAAAAAACCCTTCAGTAGCTTTTCCCATTAGTCTTAAAATAGAATTCAAATTTGCCCTCTTGTCTCACTTACTCTCTGATCTCATCTCCTATCAGTCTCCTCTTTGCTATGTGGGCACCAGATAGAGTTGCCCTTTTTTTGTACTTTTAATACACCAAACTCAAGTTTGAATTTGCCAAAATGTTTCGTTATTTGCTGTTTTTTTCTGTCAGAAATTCTTTGTGTTCAGTTTATCCCCATGCAGCCTCCTTCTTGTCATTGAGGTCTCAGCTTGGAGAAGCTTTCCTGGACCTTCCTTGACTGTGGAAGCTAAATCAGTACCCTCCACCTAATCACTTAATCACTTCTGTAGTCTCCTTCATAGCTTTGTAGCATTTACCATGTTGTGCAATTATTTTGGCCATTTATTTGTTTATCATTTGTTTCCTTTTTAAAATCATCAGAGCAGTGGTCTTATTTTTCTATCTTATTCACTACTATAACCGCAGCATCTAGAAGGTGTCTGGGTATATAGTAGGTGCTCAATAGATATCAGTTGAATATTTCCAGGTGCCTAACAAGGCAGAAATGATCACTACCTTCATGAAACATATCCTTCTTTAGTCAATTATACTCATATACTTATTTTTTAAAAAAGTGTTACAGCTTTTTAGAAGTAATCAGTGCTGAGAATATGTGAAAGTAACTTGGGATTCTCAGGTATTTGAATTAAATTCACATTCCTGTTTTCACTGACTGATCTTCCTTCCTGCTGATTTTAGTGATTGTTCTGCTGATAGGCTAGACAATGTGCAGGAACAGTATAAAGGCTGTCATATTCAGGTCCAGGGCTGTCATATTTTTTTTTTTAAGATTTTATTTATTTATTTGACAGAGAGACAGCGAGAGAGGGAACACAAGCAGGGGGAGTGGGAGAAGGAGAAGCAGGCTCCTGCTGAGCAGGCAGCCCAATGCAGGGCTCGATCCCAGGACCCTGGGACCATGACCTGAGCCGAAGGCAGACGCTTAACAACTGAGGTACCCAGGTGCCCCCAGGACTGTCATATTTTATTGATGTTGGATATGTGGATGATACTTAATAGAAAACAAAAAGCTCTATAGGTTCTTCACTTTTCAAAATTTGCCTTCAGTGAATCAGAGCAAGAGATCAGAAGGATTTTTAAATAAATCTATTGAATAATATGAGAACTGAAAAATGAGCCGTTCTATAGTTTTTTTCCTCACTTTGAAATGGTGTTTCATTATTCACAAATAATCTTTCTGAACATTTTGATGCACTTTGTGAAAATAGGTTTTGAAACAGTGCTTACATACTCAGTTTGGGGGTCTTTCAAAAGTGAACAATTTTTGTTTCATCATTAATGTGTGCTCATTACAACAATTTAAAATACATTTCTAGATGTTATAATTCTTCATAGTTCAAACTGAGGTACATTTCACACGTTCAATAGTCTTGTCACAATTCAGTGGCAAAGTTAGAGGAAGCACTTTTATAACTCCCTGTTCCTGTAATTTTTATTTTAAAATACACAGGATTTGGGGGGGAAATTTGCTTAAAACACTGCCATATCATTTTATCAAAAATGTATTAAGCATATCTAGAAGGATTAAAGTTGAATTCTCTTGATTCTTTCAGGGTATTTTGGTCAAGTTATTGAGATAAAATAACTATAATATTGAATGCCTGCTAGATGCATTAATTCAAGTTTTCACATGCTAGCACCTTTATGTACATATTACTTATTAGCCTCATTTCTTAGAATAGAAAACACATTCTTAAGCAGCTGAAATAACTTGTTCAAGGTTATGTAACCAATATGGCAGAGTCAGAATTTAATGCAAGTTCTGCCTAGATCCAAAAGTTTTTGATCATCCCGCAGTATTAAATTCTCTTCCTTAGGGTTGGGATCACCTTATGTGTTCTTCATCATCATTTGAAAGATTAGTGTTGAAAGCTAGAGGGCACAGGAAGGGAATTTAATGTTAGACTACTAAGCTCAAAGAAGAATTAATGGGAAAATTCCTAATGTGGGATACTAATTACTAATTTGGGATACTTATGCAGCCATAGAATTTCATAGCAGGGGAAGGATACCTTCAAGAAGATCTATCTCTTCTTCTCTTCACCCTCCTCCTCCTCCCTCCTTTTTTGAGCATAGTTGACACACAATGTTACATTAGTTTCTGGTATACAACATAGTGATTCAACCACTCTGTTGAACCACAAGTGTAGGTACCATCTGTCACCTACCACTTTTAATCCAACCTCATTTTGCAGATGACAATGTTGAGGCACTGATAGCCAGGCTTATAGCTAAGTGCTTCGCAACACTGTCTCTTTTTATTTCCATAATAGCTTGTTGGGATAGATGATATAATCCCTATTTTACTCTAGTTAATACTAGAACTGAAAAAGGCTAAATAACTTACCCTTTCAATGGGTGAATTGGGAGTCCAGCCTAAATCTGTTTAACACCAAGGTGTGGTGGTCCCTAGGATCATTTTAGGGATAGTAATCTTTTTGGAAGGAGATCTGGGGGAGGGGACTTGAAGGTCCCTGGATTGAGAAAGATCACAAGAATACTACCAAACTCTTGATTTAGCACTGCCAGTGATCCTTTTCCAAGCACTGACTGCTTAGAAAGTACCTTATTACATGCTCTGCTCACACCAGATACCCAGAATTCTATCCTGTGCCTGATTTTAAGATCCTGTTCTTTGGTTGTTGTTGATTGTGGCTGTTGTAAACATATTTTAGGCTATTTGCAGAAAGATGAGTAAATTAATTTTTTAGTTGACTTTTTATTTAAATTCCACATATATGTGATACAGTGAATTATTTGTTTTTCTCTGTCTGGCTTATTTCACTTAGAATAATGCCCTCAAGTTCCATCCATGTTGTTGCAAATAGCAGGATTTCCTTCTTATGGCTGAATAATATTGTATCACACATATATACCACATCTTCTTTATCCATTCATCCATCGACACACACTTAGGTTATTTCCATATTTTGGCTATTGTGAATAATGCTGCAGTGAACACCGAGTACAGTTATCTCTTTGAGATGTTGTTTTCATTTCCTTTAGGAATATACACAGAAAAAATATATACTCAGAAGTGGGATTGTTGGATTTTGTGGTAGTTGTATTTTTAATTTTTTTGGAGGAGAATCTCCATACCATTTTCCATAGTGGCTGCATCAGTTTACATTCCCAACCTTGCACAAGAGTTCCCCCTTCTCCACATCCATACCAATACTTGTTCTGTCCTCTTTTTGATGACTGCCAGTCTAACAGGTGTGAGTTGGTTTTGATTTGCATTTCCCTAGTGGTTAGTTATGTTAAGCACCTTTTCGTGTACCTCTTGGTTATTTTTATGTCTTCTTTTGAAAAATATTCAGGTCTTCTGCCTATTTTTTTTGTCAGATTTGTTTTTTGTTTTTGTCTTTTTTACTATTGAGTTATGTGGGTTCTTTTTATATTTTTGGATATTAACCCCTTATCAGATATATGATTTACAAATATTTTCTCCTATTCAGGTGAAGGTTGCCTTTTCATTTTGTTGATGGTTTCCTTCACTGTGCAGAAGCTTTTTAGTTTGATGTAATCCCACTTGTTTATTTTTGCTTTTGTTGCTTTTGCTTTTGATGTCAAATTTTAAAAATTATCACCAAGACCAATGTAAAGGAGCTTACCTTCTATATCTATATCTAGTTTTATGGTTTTAGGTCTTAAATTTAAGCTGTAATCCATTTTGAGTTGATTTTTGTGTATGATATAAGATAGGAGTCTAATTAATCTTGAATCTGAAAGTGGTCAAGTTATCAAGAAGGAAGCTGAAGAACTAGTTCTGTTAGCTTTCTAAAAAGTTACCCACTTGAATGATATGTTGGAATTGTTCTATTCCTCTTTTTTTTTTTTTTTTAAAGATTTATTTACTTATTTTAGTGGGGAGAGGGGCACAGGGAGAGGGAGAGAGAAACTTAAGCAAACTTCATGCTGAGTGCGGAGTCTGACGTGGGGCTTGATCTCACGACCCTGGTATCACAACCTGAGCTGAAACCAAGAGTTGGACACTTAATCAACTACACCACCCAGGCCCCCCATATTCCTATCTTTAATTTCCTTTACTTTTTAAAAAAAAATTTGCTTGTGATTCTTTAATCCTCTTAGCAATAATTCTGTGCTTCTGTCACTTTCTGTACCTATGGCCTCCTTGTATCCTCCATCTATCAATCAGTGGGCTTTGGATGCCTCCAGGACTCTGCTTCTTTTGATTTGATCCTGACCTGCCTTTTCTGTTATGTCTGGTGTTTCAAACTTCTGATTTTTGCTGTACCTTGTCCTCCCATGTAAAAATATCTATTTAGAACAAACCATTTCAGCCTACTTAAACTGTACTGTTAGCTCATGCTGAAAAGAAGGTCTGTAGTAGAACAAATATAAAATCACTTTAGCTTGAGTTGATTAGAGTCAATAAAATAGTGAACTTATAACAAATCCCAGTATTAAGGACTTTGCATTGGTGACTTTGAAAGGTATCTAAAACCAGTTAATTTAGCTCTCATTTTGTTCTGTTACTATTGGAAATGCCCTAATGGTTTTGAATGGCACTAACATAGTCCTCTACATGTGTACATTTCTCAAAGATAGACATAAAATGCATATTTGTACTCCAGGTGGTAATGATGCCCTTGAAATTGGTGCTTAAGGAGTACCATATTGGAGAGGCTGAGTTATAAGTTCCACTGGTTTTATTTGGAAATAAAGGTTCTGTAGATAGTAATAAGGGAGATAATGGTGACGATGAAGGTGGAAATCATAATGGTGGTGGGTATAATTGTAGTGCCACTGTGCAGAACACTTTCCACTACTTATTTTGTTCTTGAAACAATTCCATTCAGTAAGTTCTATTATTACCCTTATTATAAGATGAGGAAACTGAGATAGTTCAAGATACTTGTCTACCATAAGACAGTAAGTGGTATTGATGAGATTATATTCTAAGTGTTCACAGAGCTTGCTTTTTTTTCTTTTCATATCAGTTTAAGGGTCACAGCAAAACTTAGAGGGAGGGACAGAGATTTCCATATACCCTCTGCTGCCATACATGTATAGCCTCCTCTCTTATCAATATCCCCAACCAGAGTGATACATTTGTTACAATTGATGAATCTACATTGACATTTCATGATCACCTGAAGTCCATAGTTTACATTAAGATCCACTCTTGATGTTGTATATTTTATGGGTTTGACAAATGTATAATGACATGTATCCATCATTATAGTATCATACAGAATATTTTCACTGCTGTAAAAATGCTCTGTGCTTGGTCTGTTCATCCCTCTTCTGTCCCCAACCCCTGGCAACTATTGATCTTTTTACTGTCTCCATAGTTTTGCCTTTTCCAGAATGTCATATAGTTGGAATCATATAAGATTTCCTTCTTTCATTTAATAGTATGCATTTATATTTCCTCCATGTCTTTTTGTGGTTTGATTAGATCATTTCTTGTTAATACTGAATAATATTCCTTTGTCTGGGTGTACCACAGTTTATTTATCCATTCACTTACTGGAGGACATCTTGATTGCTCCTGAGTTTTGACATTATAAGTAAATCTGCTATAAATAGCTGGTGCATGTTTTTATGTAGACTTAAGTTTTCAACTCTTTGCGTAAATATCAAAGAGCATGATTTTTGGATTATATGGTAAGAGTATATTTAGTTTTATAAGAAACCACCAAACTGTATTCCAAGCTGGCTGTATCATTTTGCATTCTCACCAGCATTAAGTGAGAATTTCTGTTGCTCCACATCATCACCAGCATTTGGTGCTGTCAATGTTCCAAATTTTGGTCAGTCTAACAGGTGTGTAGTGTTATCTTATGGTTATTTTAACTTGCAATTTCCTGATGACATATGATGTGGAGCATCTTTTCATATACTTATTTTCTATCTGTTCATTTTTTTTGGAGAGGTGTCAAGGTCTTTAGCCCATTTTTTAATTGCACTGTTTTTTTCTTAATTGTTGAGTTTTAAGAATTTTTGGTATATTTCAGATACCAATCCTTTACATATATCTTTTCAGATATTCTCTCCCTGTCTGTGGCTTATCTTTATTGTATTAACTATTGTCTTCTACAGAGCATAAATATTTAATTTTAATGAAGACCAGTTTATCAGTTCTTTCTCTCATGGTTCATGACTTGGGTGTTATATAAAAGTCATCGCCATACCCAAGATCATCTAGGCTTTCTACTATGTTATCTACTAGGAGTTTTATTGTTTTGCATTTCACATTTACATCAGTAATCCATTTTCAGTTAGTTTTTGTGAAGGGTGTAAGATCTAGGTCCAGATTCATTTTTTTAATATGTGATGCCCAGTTAATGCACCATTTGTTGAAAAGACTTTCTTTTCTCCCTTGTATTACTTTTGCTTTTTTGTCAAGATCACTTGACTATATTTATGTGGGTTTGTTTCTGAGCTCTCTATTCTGGTCCATTGATCTATTTGTTTATTCTTTTATTAATACTACACTGTGTCAGTTACTATTGTTTTACAGTAAATCTTGAAGTTGGATGGTGTCAGTCCTCCAACTTTGTTATTCTCTTTCAACATTGTGTTGGCTATCCTGTGTCTTTTGCCTCTTCATTTAAACTTTAGAATCAGTTTGCCAATATCCACAAAATAACTTACTGAGATTTTGCTTGCGATTGCAATGAATCTATAAATTAATTTGGGAAGAACTGACACCTTGACAATATTGTCTTCCCTTCCATGAACATAGACTATCTCACCATTTCTTTAGTTTTTCTTTGATTTCTTTTATCAAAGTTTTGTGGTCTTCCTCATAGATCTTGTACATATTTTGTTCAATTAGTACCTAAGTTTTTCATTTTTGGGGTGCTAATGTAAATGGTATTGCATTTTTAATTTCAAATTCCACTTATTCATTGCTGAGATGTAGAAAAACATTAACTTATGTATATTAACTTTGTATCCTGCTACTTTGCCATTATCAATTATTAGCTTTCAGAGTCTTTTGTCCAGTTTTTCAGATTTTCTTTATAAATGATCATGTCATTTGCAAACAAAGACAATTTTATTTCTTCCTTCCCAGTCTGTGTATCTTTATGTCCTTTTCTTGTCTTAAGGCACTAGCTATAACTTACAGGACAATGTTGAAAAGGAGTAGGGAGAGGAAACATCTTGCCTTATACCTGATCTTAGTTGGAAAGCTTTGTTTCTCACCATTAAGTTTGATGTTAGCTGTAGGATTTTGTAGACATTCTTCATCAAGTTGGGGAAGTTCCTCTCTATTCCTAGTTTACTGAAGGTTTTTATCATGAATGGGTGTTGGATTGTGTAAAATACTTTTTCTTCATCTGTTGATATGATTGTGTGATTTTTCTTTTTTTACCCTACTGATACAATAGATTATATTAATTGATTTTTGAGTGTTGAACCATTCTTGCCAGAGCTTGCTCTTCTAGTCACTCTGTAGTAAGGTTCTATTGAGCTTGTATAAGAGACAATGGGGAGGGTGTGTGCTATGGTGAGTGCTGTGAATTGTGTAAGACTGATGAATCACAGACCTGTACCCGTGAAACAAATAATACATTATATGTTAATAAAAATAAATTATTAAAAAAAGAGACACTCTGTTTTGTAGGAGACTAGCCCAAACAGAAAGACTTTATCATGATTATGCCTAAAACGCCATCACCCATGATGTTCAATGCTTTTGATGTTGAAAATTTACAATCTCAGTACACAACATGTAGATCTCTAGACCTTGACCTTTGGGTTATTTTCAACATAATATGCCTCATTTTCTTTCCAGCCATAAGTACTGAGAGTCATAAAAATAATTTGGAGGAGAGCCTTGCAATAATTTTACCTATATATAGTCAAAGTAAGATATAAAGGGGCACCTGGGTGGCTCAGTTGATTAAGCATCTGCCTTTGGCTCAGGTCATGATCCCAGAGTTCTGGGATCAAGCCCCACATTGGGCTCCCTGCTCAGTGGGGAGTCTGCTTCTCTCTCTCATCTCCCTCTGCCTCTCCTCCCCCACTCGTTCTCTCTCTCTCTCTCTCAAATGAAAAAAAGTAAGATATAGGGCGACTGGGTGGCTCAGTCAGTTAAGCATCTGCTTTTGGCTCAGGTCATGATCCCCGGGTCCTGGGATAGAGTCTCATGTCGGGCTCCCTGCTCTGCAGGGAGTCTGCTTCTCCCTCTCCCTCTGTCCCTCCTCCCCACTTCTTCTCTCCCTCTTTCTCTCTCAAATAAATAAAAATCTTGAAAAAAAAAGTAAGTTATAAATATTATCATATGCACTTTCTTTCTTTTTAAAAAGATTAATTAATTTATTTGAGAGAGAGCAAGAGAGAGAGCACAAGCAGGGGAGGGGCAGAGGGTGAGGGAGAAGCAGGCTCCAGCTGAGCAGGGAGCCCAATGAGAGGTTTGATCCCAGAACCTCAGAATCATGAGCTGAGCCAAAGGCAGATGCTTAAGCAACTGAGCCACCCAGGTGCCCCTCTTTCTTTCTTTCTTTTTTATCTATCTCTATCTATCTACCCCCAATATATATTTCTTGATATATAGTGTAATACATACTTGGTTTGCCAGGTTTTAATGTTTGCATACATGTACCTCTCATCTACAACTTGCTGAACAGTATTTTATTTTGTATCAGGATAATCTAGAATTATTCTTTTCAGTGGTTTTGAAACTAAAGTACGTAGATTAACATGCACAGCTTATAAGTGAACTTCATGGTATGTGTATTGAGTACAAACTTTATTCTTGGCTTCAGTTTGCTTCTATACACCTATTTTCCTTTTGCTTTGTCTTTGTTTATTTTTTTCTATTTTTGCATCTTTTAAGTTGCTTTAAAAACCTTTTAGGATAAAACACAATATAAATAAATGATAAAACATATTTGCATTATAATTCAGTATTTATGCTTCATATTATTATTTATGAACTATTGAGAGATACATTTAATACTTTTAGCTTGAAAATAGTCACTTGCCCCAAGTAAACAGAAATCATGTTCATTGCATATAATTTGTTGTCTGTTTCTAGACACAGGGATTGTAAAATGAAAGGATAAGAACAGAGCTGGCTAGGGTGCCTGGGTGGCTCAGTTGGTTAAGCGACTGCCTTCGGCTCAGGTCATGATCCTGGAGTCCCGGGATCGAGTCCCACATCGGGCTCCCTGAGTCTGCTTCTCCCTCTGACCCTCCTCCCTCTCATGCTCTCTGTCTCTCATTCTCTCTCTCGCAAATAAATAAAATCTTAAAAAAAAAAAAAGAACAGAGCTGGCTTTTCATTTTTAAAATAATTTGCAAGACTATAAACTCTGTGGTGTATTAATTTTCCTAATCCTGTTAATAGATTATTTAAAATTAAATGGATTTTCATCTTTAAATATTTTGAAGAGGTGGATACAATGTCTGGAAGCATTTCTCAGAAAAAAATTTTGGTTTTCCTTACAAATGTAGTAAGCAGCAATGTATAAATACTAAATATATCATAATTTAGGAAGAAGAGCTACAGGCTATTTTCTGTTTCAACTGGAAGTATGAAGAGTTGGATTTTTCCCTGAGGAGCTAATTATTCGCTGAGATTACTATGGTAGCAGATTTTACAAGAAGTTCAAGATCTCTGTAAATAGTCATAAAAAAAACTATAGATGTCATTTAAGTGCAACACTGAAACCATATAAGCCAGTTCATTTTTTTAAATGGCTGACTACATAAATGGTTAACTATGAAGAATTTTTTAATTAAAAAGTTATATAGTCCTGGGGCACCTGGGTGGCTCAGTCAGTTGAGCGACCAGCTCTTGATTTTGGCTCAGGTCATGATCTTGGTGTCCTGAGATTGAGGCCCGCATCGGGCTCTGGACTCAGCAGGGAGTCTGCTTGAGGGTCTCTCTCTCCTTCTCTCTCTAAAATAAATAAATCTTTAAAGAAGAAAAAATTATACAGTCCTATGAAGTAATATTTGAAATTGTTCTGATTCTCTAGTTCCTTGGATGAAAAGTCGGTAATATTTTATAATTTTCCAATTGGCATATCAAGTTCATAGTCTTTCAAAGATGATATCTTTATTTGTAAGGTACTAAAAGTTGGAGTAATGATCATCCATAGGACAAAGTATATGTCTTTAAATATTATCTTTGGGAATATTCCATGGTATCATATGTGTTTTCATGAGGTTCTTATGTTTTTCCTTCAGTATATATCCTGTAATGGACATTTCTATTTCTTGCCTCTGTGACCAGCATCTATTCTCTCTTTAGGTAAGAGAACCAGGTTTTTTTTTTTGCAGGAGGGAACTACTCCTCCCTTCCAATCAGTCTGTAAAATTTGGGTGTCAGTCTGTATAGTTTAGGTGGGCCTGAGTCCATCTTCTGACTCCAAAGAGCATAAAAACTCAGATTGGACCAAGGAGAAAACTGATATGCTATGGCAAGGATGGGTGCATGATCCAAACCAGGTCATGATGAGGGAGCATCAGTCCTGGCACATTTTGCTGGAACTTCTGGAAAGAGGTGCTTTCTCTCCACTAGGGTTGCTAAGCTAAAAGGACGTAAGTGGGAAGTTTCTATTGTTCATATTTGCCACAATATGGATAGAGCTTCCCTGAGAATACTGTGGTATCAGAAAAATGGAAATGGAAAAAGAGAGTGTTCTGATTATCTTTTGTATCCTCGGATCTCCTATACCTATAGCTATACCTGAATTGCCTGGCTACTGAGCCACTCTTACCTTATTTGGCTTAAACTAGTTTGAATTATGATGTGTCATTTACCAAGAAGGCTGGAAAGTTTAGATTGGACCACTGTACTATGGCTTATAGTAAGTGATTTAATAATCAGATACAGTTTTACTAAGGTGAAGCCTATGTATTTTTATGGAAGGGATTATTGTATGTATTTTTATGGAGGGGATTATTGAGTTAATTATCTTGACAATTCAAAAAAATCTTTAATTACTTACCTATTTTCCACTGAATTATTTGTGTTTTTAAAGTTTTAAATAGCAGAACAATTTAGCCTTGATTAATATTAATCTTCAATGGACAAAAGGAAAAGAGCAGCAAGATAAAGCATAAAGAGCACAAGGTTAAGAGTGAGAAAATGAATTCTGCTCAGCAGGTTTAAAAGAGAATATTCAAAAAGAATTGGAAAGAGTTCTAATAGGCAACTGGCATAAGACACAGAAGTCTGGATCAGCAGACGTTCCAAGCCTACTTCGGTGTGCTTTTCATTCCTCTCCATTCTCTTTAATATGCTTTTACATCTTGGTGATATCTTAATTATTTTTTAAATCATTAGCATGATTTCCTACACATTTTTTTTGGTTTTGTTTTAGAACACTTTTACAGTCTCCTTTTGTGATGTGGATTTAATAAATTAGTTAGAGCTGGTATTCTTTATTACCCCACTCTTTGCTATGCAGAATTTATATAATTTGGGGGTTACCTATTATTTTGTCTCCTAATATTGTGGAAATGATGTAAGGAATCTCAGTGATATCTTTGACCTAGAGAAGTGAGAGCTACTTGGAATCATCTGGGAACATTTTCCAGTCCTAATTAAATAGTGCTATAACAATATCGATCTTCTGTGAGACAAGATCCTTAGATCTCTGAAAAGAGATATCAAAAAGTTACCTCTTTTGCCTGTCTTGGCAATGGACCCTACTGTGCTTTTTATGAGATGTGGTTTACGTATACCTTTATAGGTATATACATACACACACACATAGATATCTTTATATATAGATACACATATAGGTGTATATATATATTGGTATATACATATAAATTGGTGTATATATATATATATGGTATATATATATAAAGGCATAGGTATAGGTATATACATAAATAAAATAAGATATCTTTTATATGTAAAGGTATATGTATGCATATGTGTGTATATGTATAAACACACACATACCCTTTTATAGCTTTTTATATGTATATACCTTTTCATATGCTACTCCTTTGGATAGGGTTTGTTATGTGACCTTGTCTGCCTATATGTAATAATACAAAGAAAGTATCTTCAGTACTAGATGTGTCTCTCTTTTGTCTATTTGTCTATTGCCTGCTGACCACTTGGAGGTCAAAACTACTGAGCAGTGCCTATTATTAGTAACAGGTTCTATTCCTGTTTTTTTCACTCTGTGGCTATATGACCTTGGGTGAGGCACTTTATTTACTTGGGTATTTGCCACAAAGATATCTTCAACTCTAAATATTTTATTCTCTCGGAATGTTTTAGGTCATTCTAATATTAACACCAGAAATATTTTGGGCTGAAAAATGTGAGTATTCATATAATTTCAGTTTCTTTAACATATTGCTTTTGCGTAGTTATCTAATGTTGCTCTCCATACCCTTGGGGAGCCAAGTACGCTGCATTAATGTAGACATTCTAACTAGAGAGAAAACTCAGTAATTATTTATCATTCTGTGGGTTTACAAGTAACATTCCAGTGGATCAGAGCCCCTTCTGAGACATTTTGTTTATTTTTGTTACAAGTTGTCCTTTATATAACTGCCACCTTGAATTCTCTTACCTTGTTAATCTCCTAATTTGAACTGTAACAGGTTCTTTTAATGTTGCCACTTGTTACAGAGATAGACCAGTTCCTGACAATAACTTGTACAGATTGGTGACATGTTTGAAAATAACATAGCATCTCTTAGAAGAGTGCTGTCTTCTGATTGCATCATTGATTTTTTTCCTCCTGCCATTCTGTTTCTTACCAAGTATACTGTGAATTTCTTATCAATATTATCAGGGATATATGAGAAACCTAGCATTCCTCTGGGAATATTATTTATTATTATTATTATTCTCTCTAAAAACACAATGGAAAAAGAGGTTCTATAATTTCACACAGTCTTTCAGAGTTAAAATACTAAAGAGTTGTAGCACAATTATATGTTCTAGCTGTAAAACAACCACTTGATAATCTTAACATTAATTAATAATCTTAAATATTAAAATAAATAAGAGACTTTCAAAATTAGTATCACTAAATTGGCATCATAAATTAGTAATTATGACTTCGAGGTTATGAATGATACATATTTAAGGACAATTAATGAACAAAATCTTGTTGTGTATTCTATGCAAGACTTAATATTAGCTAAGATATCCAATTCACTGGAGTAGGAACCTTACCTTCGTCAACATTTGCTTTATACTTAGAATGCTAAGGCTAAATGGGACCTTATCCAATTTCTGTGTTTCATAGATGATGAAACTGACTAAGGGGTAAATGACTTAGCTAAAGTGAAATAGTGATGGAGGTAAGATAAACTCACAGATCTTGTAATAATCACTTATTTATTAAAAAGTAACTCATAAATGAACAACAATTCTTCCCATTCTTGAAACATTTTAAAGTATGTATCTTTGGGAGTCTCCTTTATTTAATGTTTTAGTGACAAATTCAAAACAATAATGTTCAATTCAAAGGTAAAAAAAGATTAGTTTGTAACCAAGCTAACGTAGATATCAGTCTATGCTTAAAGTTCACGTGTTCAAAAAGGAAAGCCAAGGAGTCTTTGGTACTTTATATTTCTTTCCCCTATATCTAGGAAGGTTGGTCATATTTCTTCAGGCGTGTAAGAGCTGACATATATTTTAATGATTTTGTTCAACATGAAATAACAAGGAACTAGGGGATGAATCCTAAAGAAGGGTAATATATAATACAGACATAAAAAGTATGATTTAAAGGGATCTTTTATAGTGTTGTTTGATTGTTTATATTGTGGATACTGTTATTTAATTAGCATTTTGTTTTTAAGCTTCTAAATTTAGTATAGCACTTAAAATCATTTTCTATCTTTGTGTGATTATCTGTGCATAGATGTGTTTTTATGTTGGTTCTAACTGTGGTAAACAAAATAATATATACTTAAAGTAGCCTAAATATTTTTTTAAAGTGTAAGTGGATTTTCACAAAGTGAATACACCTATTTCATCACCACCCAGGTGAGAATAAAACATCATCATTCTTGAAACCCTCCTCATGCACCCTCCCATGCCCAGAATCAACAATTATCCTGACTGCTATCATCATTAATTAGTTCTTCCTGTTTTTGACCATTACATGAATGGAGTCTTACCCTATGTACTCTTTTGTGAATATTATAGTTTATATTATGTGTGAAATTCATTCATGTTGTCACATGTGGTTGTAACTTATTTATTTTCATTATTGTATAGTATTCCGTCACATGAATACACCACAATTTATTTACCTTTTCTATTGCTAATGGACATTTAGGTTGTTTGGTTATATAAATAGTGCTTCTATGACCATCATCCACAGGTCTTTTGGTGCACAAATGTGTATGCATGTCTGTTGAGTAAATACAAAGAAGTGAAATTATTGGGTCATAAGGTAGATGTGTATTCAGTTTTTGTAAATACTGCTGAACAGTTTTCTAAACTTATACTTCCTAACAGCAATATGAAAATTGTAGTTGTTTCTCAACCTCATCAATCTTTGGCATTTTCAGTCTTTTAAATATTGCCATTCTGGCAGTTATGTAGTAGTATTTCATTGTTGTTAAAATTTGCTGTTAATTTCATTGTGGTTAAATTTGATAACTAAAAAATACCCCTTTGCAAACATTTATTAGCCATTCATATATATACTCTTTGGAAAGTGCCTATTCAAGTTTTTTTGCCCATTTTTTCTATTATCTTACTATTGTTCTTTATAGAGTCTTATATATGTTATTTACAAATTCTATATATATATATATATAGAGAGAGAGAAATAACTTTTTCTGCTCTGAGGTTTGCCTTTTAAATATCTCTTTTGATGAACAACAGTGTTTAATTTTAATGCAGTTCAAGTCATCAATTTTTTTCTTTATGGTTACTGCTTCCTTTGTATTGTTTAAAAATCTTTGCCTGCTCCAAGGTCATGAAAGTATTTTCCTGTGATATATCCTATACCTTTATAGTATTACTTTTATAATTAGATCTACAATTAAATCAAGTCGTCACATAAATGTGAGACTGTTTCTGTTCTCTTCCATTGGTGTATTTGTTTATCCTTAGGTCAAAACACACTATCTTAATTACCATAGTTTTTCATAGGGCTCAGTGTCTGGTAGCATAGGTCCTCCAGCTTTGTTCTTCTTCAAGATATTCCTGAAGGGAGGATTCTGGGTGATGGTAGAGTAGCTAAATGTCAGGAATCTGTGTTCTTGTCTAGACAGCAATTGTACTACTGGAATCTGTCTGATGTAACTACAGATGCTTTATTATGTTTCACTTTATTGTGCTTTGCAGGTACTGTTTTTAACAAATTGAAGGTTTGTGGCAATCCTGAGTCAAGCATGTCTATTTGGCATATTTTTCCAATAACATTCTCTTACATCATGTCTCTATGTCATGTTTTGGTAGTTCTCACAATATTTCAGACCTTTTCATTATTATTATATTTGTTATAGGGATCTGTCATCTGAAATTACAACTCACTGAAAGCTCAGATGTTAGTGATTTTTTAGCAATAAAGTATTTTAAAATTAGGGTATGTACATTTTTTTTAGATATAATGCTATTGCACACCTAATAGATTACAGTATAGTGTAAACATATTTTTTTTATGCTTTGGGAAGCCAAAAAATTCATTTGACTTATTTCTTTGTAATATTTGCTTTATTGCAATGGTCTGGAAATGAACCCCCAATATCTCTGAGGTATGCCTGTGTTTTGGAACTCTAGAGTGTGTTGAAGGCTTGTTACCTCCAGGGTAAGTCTTAGATGGTAAATTGTGGTTAGTTTGGCTCATTTTAGCTCCAGCACAGTACCATCTACCCATCATCCATTCCTAACCATTCTTGAAGCAACCTGCACATAGTCTGCAGGAGCCAGGGTTGGCAAAAAGGACACTGTCCTCCAAATATTTGGGATCTGTACCCTGATCACTGCTGTTTCTGATCACAGGTGTGCAAAGAAACAGGTGGCCACTGCTATTGCACCTCTCCTCATTGTTGTAAGCCCTTCCTCCTCTGGATATAGTGACTTCCAGGGGATTTCATTTTTCTCTTTTTCCCTTTTTTGGGAGCCAGGCACTAAATATTATAACATTCAAGAGCAACTGCATATACGAGGAAAATTAGGAAGTGATTCCACATGTCTAGGGAAAGATGCACGTTCGTTAAAGATCTGAGAAGACCTTAAGTTTACAGTTCAGGCTGATCCTTGGCATAGAAGCAGCCTACAACAATAAAAACACAAACACAAAAAAGCAAAAATAAAAAAACAGCAAGACTTGGAAAGGGGGAGAATCTGATTTCTAGAGTTACCACATCATTAGATTCAAATGTCCAGTTTTCAACAAAAATATCACAACGCATACAAAGAAATAGGAAAGTATGACCCATCCAAAGGAAAATAACAAATCAATAGAAACTGTCTCTAAAAAAGATATACTTGGATATTCTTGGATTTTTGAATTTCTGTATAAAATTTACAAGGAGCTAATTTATGTTATCCATTTATGTTTTAAAAACGCTGAGATTTTGATTTGGGTTACACTGAATCTATAGACTAACTTAGAGATAATTAATATATTACTAAAATAAGTCGTCCAGTCCATGAGCATTGTATAATTTTTCATTTAATAAGATTTTCTTTTTTCTTTCTTTTTCTTAGTTTAAATAAAAGAGGGAATTTATTAGATGAATACAAAGGTTCTTGGGGGGATTCCAACAGCTGTAATGGCCTAATAGCTAGAAGCACACCTTTCTGAAGGACAGATCATGTTGTAATCACAAACTTCTACTTCTGGGTTTTGCAAGATCATGAAGAGAATATCCTAGAGAACAGTCCTCCCTATATAGTGCATAAGGGACTAGAATGTGGATTCATTTCTGCTTGCTTTTTGATCCTTATATTCCTTTATTCTGGCCTATTTGTCAAGCACGTGTTGGCAGATATTCATGAGCCCATTCAGACCTCTCCAAAATGGTTCAACAGCTGGAAGAGCACCTCAAGTCTGAATATGTAAATTGATTTTGCTCTCTGAAGAATGGGTTGTAGTGTAACTACAAAATTCCACTTCCAGATTCTTCATGATCATGTAACAAAGAGAATTCCTAGGGTATGGTCCTCTTTGTTCAATACAAATGTCATACAGTGTCTATCTGTTCCAGCTGCCTGGGCTGTTTCCAGGGCTGTCCTCCTCTAGCTTTTAGCCACTGAGGTCTTCAATCCAGTTATTTTTCTCTCCAGCTCCTGATTCTTTTTCATCGCGTGGCAGGGGTGGGGGGGTTGCCTCTTCTGGGATCCTCTGGTGGTGCTGGCTGATTGGAGGCTTTAACCCATATCATGAAACATGTGGGAGAGGCAGCTAGTAAGGTTTTCTTTATCTCAATGTTTTTAATAGGATTTATTTTTAGAGCATTTTTAGAGTCACAGCAAAATTGAGTAGAAAGTACAGAGAGGTCTCATGTATCCCTGGCCCAACACACTCACAACCTCTCCCACTATCAACACTTTTTTTTTTTAAGATTTTATTTATTTATTTTATTTTATTTTATTATTTATTTTTATTTTTATTTTTTCTAAAGATTTCATTTATTTATTTGAGAGAGAGAGAATGAGAGAGAGCGAGTACATGAGAGGGGGGAGGGTGAGAGGGAGAAGCAGACTCCCTGCTGAGCAGGGAGCCCGATGCGGGACTCAATCCAGGGACTCCAGGATCATGACCTGAGCCGAAGGCAGTCGCTTAACCAACTGAGCCACCCAGGCGCCCTATTTATTTATTTTAGAGAGAGAGCATGCATGAGCAGAGAGGGGCAGGGAGGAGGGAGATGGGAGAGGAAGAGGGAAAGGGAGAAAAAATCTGAGGCAGACTCCACACTGAGTGCAGAGCCCGACTACAGTGAGATCATGACCTGAGCCAAAACCAAGAGTCAGCCTCTTAACCAACTGAGCCACCCAGGCACCCCACACTATCAACACTTTCAACCAGAGTGGTACATTTGTTACACCTGATGAACCTACATTGACCATCATTATCACCCGAAGTCCATAGTTTACATTAGAGTTCACTCTTGATCTTGTACATTCTGGATTTTAACAAATGTGCAATACCTGTGTCCACCATTATTATATCATACAGAAAACTTTCACTGTCCTAAAAATCTTTTATGCTCTGCTTGTTTATCCCTCTCTCCCTGCTAACCATTGGCAGCCACTGATCTTTTTACTACTTCTATAGTTTTGCCTTTTCCATTATGTCATATAGTTAGAATCATAACCCTTTCATCTGGCTTCTTTCGTTTAGTAATCTGCATTTACATTTTCTCCATATCTTCATGGCTTGATAGCTCAGTTCTTTTTATCACTAAATAGCATTCCATTGTTTGGATGTACCATGGTTAATTTATCCATTCATCTACTGAAGGACATCTTGATTACTTCCTAGTGTTGGTGATTATAAAAAAAAGCTGATATAAACATCCATGTGCAGGTTTTGTGTGGATGTAAGTTTTCAACTAATTTGAGTAAATACCAAGGTGCATGATTGCTGGATCATATGATAAGAGTATGTTTAGTTTTGTAGAAAACTGCCAAACCATCTTCCAAATTATTTTACCATTTTGCATTCCACTCATAGCAATGAATGAGAGTTCCTGTTATTTCGCATCCTCATGAGCATTTGGTGTTCTTGGTGTTTTTTTCCGTACCATTTGTAGTGGTATCACAGTATTTTAGTATGCAGTTCCCCAGTGAAATATGATGTTAAGCATCTTTTTATATGCTTATTTGCCATTTTTATATCTGCTTTGGTTAGGTATCTATGCAGTTCTTTGACCCATTTTTTAAATGGGTTGTTTTTATTATTGAATTTTAAGAGTTCTTTGTATATTTGGCTTAACAGTCCTTTATCAGATTTTTTTTGGTAAATATTTTCTCCCATTCTGCACCTCGTCTTCTCATTCTTTTCACAGTGTTTTTCTTACAGTACAAGTTTTTAATTTTAATGAAGTCCAGCTTATCAATTATTTCTTCCATGGATCAAGCTTTTGATGTTGAATCTAAAATGTTATCACCATACCCAAAGTCATCTAGATTTTTTCCTATGTATCTTCTAGGAGATTTATAGTTTTGCATTTTACATTTAGGTCTATGATGCATTTTGAATTAATATTTGTGAGAACTGCTAAGATTTGTGTCTAGTTTTTTTTTTTTTTTTTTTTTTAAGTAGGCTCCATGCCCAGCATGGAGCCCAACATCGGGCTTGAACTCATGACCCTAACATCCAGACCTGAGATGAGATCAAGAGTCGGATGCTTAACATACTGAACCACCCAGGCACCCCAAGATTTTTTTTTTTTTTTGGCATATGATATTCAGTTGTTACAGCACCATTTTTTGAAAAAACTCTTCTCCATTGTATTATTTGGTTGATGATCAGTTGACTATACTTATGTTTGTCTATTTGTGGGCTCTCTATCCTGTTCTAGTGATGTATTTGTCTATTCTTTTGTTGGTACAACACTGTCTTGATTATTTTAGCTTTATAGGTCTTGAGGTTGGGTGATTTCAGTCCTCTGACTTTGTTATTCTCTAGTGTTATATTGACTCTTTTGAATCTTTGCTTTTCCATATAAATTTTAGAATCAGTTTGTCAATACCTACAAACTAGTAGAGATTTTGGTTGGGATTTCTGTGAATCTATAGATCAATTTGGGAAGAACTGGCATCTTAACAATATTAAGTCTTCCTATCTGTAAACGTGGAATATCTCTCCATTTATTTAGTTCTTTGATTTCTTTCATCAGAGTTGCATAGCATATCTCTTATAAACCTTGTATATATTTTGTTAGATTTACACCTAAGTATTTCATTTGTGGGGATGCTGATGTAAATGGTATTATTATTTTATTTTTATTATTTTTTAAATATTTTTTAAGATTTATTTATTTGAGAGAGAGAGAGACAGAGAGAGAGAAAGAGAGAGGGAGGGAGAAGCAGACTCCCTGCTGAGCAAAGAGCCCGACATGGGGCTCAATCCCAGGACCCTGAGATCATGACCTGAGCGGAAGACAGAAGCTTAACTGACTGAGCCACCCAGGTGCCCCATAAATGGTATTATTTTTCATTTCAAAGTCTACTTGTTCATTGCTGGTGTATAGGAAAATGATTGACTTTTGTAAGTTAATGTTAAATCCTGCAACCTTGCTAAAATAGCTGTTTAGCTGCAGGAAATTTTTTGGTGATTTTAGTCTACTAATGAGCCCATCAAAGGCATTCTTCATTTCTGTTACAGTGGATTTTTTTTTTTTTTTAGGTTTTACATGTTTCTTTCTTTTAAAGATTTTATTTATTTATATGAGAGAGAGAGAGAATGAGAGAGAGAGAGAGAGAGCATGAGAATGGGGAGCATCAGAGGGAGAAGCAGACTCCCCGCTGAGGAGGGAGCCCGAAGTGGGACTCTATCCTGGGACTCCAGGATCATGACCTGAGCTGAAGGCAGTCACTTAACCAACTGAGCCACCCAGGCGCCCTCTGTTACGGTGTTTTTGATCTTTAGTACTTTTAAATTTTTTCTTTGAATTTCCATCTCTCTGCTTACCTTATCCATCTATTCTTGAATGTTGTCTACTTTTTCCATTACAGCTTTTAACATAGTAATCATAGGTGTTTTAAATTTGCAATCTAATAATTCCAACACCTCTATCATGTCAAGTCTGGTTCTGATGCTTGCTCTGTCTCTTCTTACTGTACTTTTTGCCTTTAGTATGGCTTCTGACATTTTGTGAAGAACCAGACATGATGTACTGGGTAAAAGGAACTTAGGTAAATAGACCTTTAGTGATGTGGTGGTAAGGCATGGCAAAGGGGAAGTGTTCTTTAGTCTTATGATTAAGTCTCAGTCTTTTAGTCTGCCTGTGTCCCTGGGCTGTGAACTTCACAAGTTCTTCTCAGTTTCCCCCAGTTAGGTGGGACAGGATGGCTAGAGGGGTTTGGAGTTGGTATTTTCCTTTGTCCATATCAATAATGTTGTATAGTTTTTGGTTTGGCACGATTACTTATTTTTTTTTAAAGGTTTATTTATTCATTCGAGACACAGAGATACAGAGAGAGAGAGAGAATATGAGCAGGGGGAGAAGCAGAGGGAGGGGGAGAAGCAGGCTTCCCGCTGAGCAGGGAGCCCAATGCGGGGCTCGATCCCAGGACCCTGGGATCATGACCTGAGCCGAAGGCAGACGCTTAACCATCTGAGCCACCCAGGTGCCCCATGATTACTCATTTTTTAATAGACTTATTTATAAATATTTGATTTTGGGGGGCTGCTATTTTAAGTAGTCTTGTTTTTATAATTTATTTCTCTCATATTTTTTCTATGGATAAAAGTGAGAGATTTTTTTTTAAATTTTTTTTATTGTTATGTTAATCCCCATACATTACATCATTAGTTTTAGATATAGTGTTCCATGATTCATTGTTTGTGCATAACATCCAGTGCTCCATGCAGAACGTGCCCTCCTCAATACCCATCACCAGGCTAACCCATCCTCCCACCCCACTCCCCTCTAGAACCCTCAGTTTGTTTTTCAGAGTCCATCGTCTCTCATGGTTCTTCTCCCCCTCCGATTTCCCCCCCTTCATTCTTCCCCTCCTGCTACATTCTTCTTCTTCTCTTTTTCTTTCTTAACATATATTGCATTATTTGTTTCAGAGGTACAGATCTGAGATTCAACAGTCTTGCACAATTCACCGCGCTTACCAGAACACATACCCTCCCCAGTGTCCATCACCCAGTCACCCCATCCCTCCCACCCCACCCCCCACTCCAGCAACCCTCAGTTTGTTTCCTGAGATTAAGAATTCCTCATATCAGTGAGGTCATATGATACATGTCTTTCTCTGTTTGACTTATTTTGCTCAGCATAATACCCTCCAGTTCTATCCACATCGTTGCAAATGGCAAGATCTCATTCCTTTTGATGACTGCATAATATTCCATTGTATATATATACCACCTCTTCTTTATCCATTCATCTGTTGATGGACATCTTGGCTCTTTCCACAGTTTGCTATTGTGGACATTGCTGCTATAAACATCGGGGTGCACGTACGGATCCATACTTTTGTATCTTTGGGGTAAATACCCAGTAGTGCAATTGCTGGATCATATGGTAGCTCTATTTTCAACTTTTTGAGGAACCTCCATACTGTTTTCCAGAGTGGCTGCACCAGCTTGCATTCCCACCAACAGTGTAGGAGGGTTCCCCTTTCTCCGCATCCCCGCCAACATCTGTCCTTTCCTGACTTGTTAATTTTAGCCATTCTGACTGGTGTGAGGTGGTATCTCATTGAGGTTTTGATTTGGATTTCCCTGATGCCGAGCGATATTGAACACTTTTTCATGTGTCTGTTGGCCGTTTGGATGTCTTCTTTGGAAAAATGTCTGTTCATGTCTTCTGCCCATTTCTTGATTGGATTCTTTGTTCTTTTGGTGTTGAGTTTGATGAGTTCTTTATAGATTCTGGACACTAGCCCTTTATCTGATATGTCATTTGCAAATATCTTCTCCCATTCTGTCAGTTGTCTTTTGGTTTTGTTGACTGTTTCCTTTGCTGTGCAAAAGCTTTTTATCTTGATGAAGTCCCAATAGTTCATTTTTGCCCTTGCTTCCCTTGCCTTTGGCGATGTTTCTAGGAAGAAGTTGCTGCGGCTGAGGTCGAAGAGGTTGCTGCCTGCGTTCTCCTTTAGGATTTTGATGGACTCCTGTCTCACATTGAGGTCTTTCAACCATTTGGAGTCTATTTTTGTGTGTGGTGTAAGGAAATGGTCCAGTTTCATTCTTCTGCATGTGGCTGTCCAATTTTCCCAACACCATTTGTTGAAGAGACTGTCTTTTTTCCATTGGACATTCTTTCCTGCTTTGTCAAAGATTAGTTGACCATATAGTTGAGGGTCCATTTCTGGGCTCTCTATTCTGTTCCATTGATCTATGTGCCTGTTTTTGTGCCAGTACCATACTGTCTTGATGATGACAGCTTTGTAGTAGAGCTGGAAGTCCGGAATTGTGATGCCGCCAGCTTTCTTATGGGATCCCAATTATTCTAATGTTGTTTCGTCTTATGGTATCGTTTATCTCTCGAATTCTGCCCTCGTGATCCAGTAGTTGTTTATCTCTCTTTTTCTCAGCTTCTTTATTTTCCATCATTTGGTCTTCTATCTCACTGATTCTTTCTTCTGCCTCATTTATCCTAGCAGTTAGCGCCCCCATATTTGATTGCACCTCATTAATAGCCTTTTTGATTTCTACTTGGTTCGATTTTAGTTCTTTTACTTCTCCAGAAAGGGTTTCTCTAATAACTTCCATGCTTTTTTCAAGCCCAGCTAGTATTTTAAAGTGATGATTCTGAACTCTAGAGCTGACATCGTACTAATGTCCGTATTGAGTAGGTCCCTGGCAGTCGGTACTACCTCTTGTTCTTTTTGTTGAGGTGATTTTTTCCATCTTGTCATTTTGTGCAGAGGAGAATAGATTAATGAGAGAACAAAATGCTAGCAGGGTAACAACGTCCCCAGAAAATATACTCTAAACAAATCAGAAAAGACCTGAAGCAGTGGGAAAAGAAAGGGAAAGAGAGAAAAAAGAAAAAAAGAAAAAAAGAAAAAAGAAAAAGATAAAGATAAAAACAAACAAAAGCAGAACAAAACAAAACAAAACAAAAACAGAATGTGATCAAATATGATCAGGCTGGTTTATAGATCAGTGCCACACACTAGATTTTGGGTGTATTTTGGTCTGTTAAAAGAAAGTCCCTCCCAAAATTTTAAAGAAAGAAAAACTTATATATGTACAAAAATAAGGGTTGATATGATGAAGGGATGGAATATGACTGTAAAGATGGAAATTATAAAAAATTTTATAAAAGGATTTGATAAGTTGTTTGAAAAAAGAAAGAAGAGGATTAAAAAAAAAAAGAAAGAAAGAAAAAAGGGAGAGAATGTGATCAGGCAGGGGAGTAGAAAAAAACCATACACTAGAGATTTAGAGTATATTTTGATCTGTTAGAAGAACTATCTCAAGATTTTAAAGAGAGAACAACTTATATATATATGCCAAAAATACGGGTAACTACTATGAAGGGATAGAATATGACTTTAAAAATGAAAAATAAAAATGTTTTTTTTTTAAAAAAGGGATTGATAAGATGTTGGTTGAAAAAGGGAAAAAGAAAAATTCAAAAGAAAAAAAGACCGTTAAAAAAAATAATTAACTTTGAAAGACTAAAGAATCATGGTAAAAAAGCCATGAATTCTATGTGCAGTATTCCCCTAGCGCTGGAGTTCTGCCCTTCTCATTGATCGGTAAACTTGGTCTTGGCTGGCGGTTCTCGCTGATCTTCTGGGGGAGGGGCCTGTTGCCGTGGTTCCCAAATGTCTTTGCCGGAGGCAAAATTGCCCCGCCCTTGCCGGTCCGGGCTAAGTAATCTGCTCGGGTTTGCTCTCCGGAGCTTTTGTTCCCTGCAAGCTTTCCGTACAGCTTTGGAGGCGGAGAGTGAAAATGGCAGCCTCCCAGTCTCCGCCCTGGCGGAGCCGAGAACTCGGGGTCCCGCTCCTCAGCGAGCCCCCAGAGAAAAGCAGTCAGTCACTCCCGTCTCCCGGTCTCCGGCCACACTCCGCGCTCACCCGGCCTGTGACCGCGCCTTTTTATCTGGCATCCGACCCCGTGTGGAGTCTCCAAACCCAGCAGATCCCTGCGGTGCGCTCCCACGCCGCTCCTCCCGGGGGAAGAAGGTGAGTCTCCCTGGATCTGCTGCTTGTTGGGTCCCTGCTGGAGGAGCAGTGGCCCGACTGTGCCGCGGATCACGGTTTATGACAACCCCGAGCTGAGAGCCCGCGCCTGGGCTCCATCTCTGCAGCTGGCTTCCCCGCTCCGATACCTGGGAGCTCTGCCGCACTCAGGCACCCCCGGTCTTTCTGTGACCCCAAGGGTCCTGAGACCACACTGTCCCGCGAGGGTTCCACCCCCCACTTCGCCACCAGAGTGACGTCCCTCAGCGGAGCAGACTTCTAAAAGTTCCGATTCTGTGCTCTGTGGCTCTATCACTTGCCAGAAGCGGCCGACGGAGGCCCCTCCCCCGCCGTCTATCCTCCCGAATATCGCCTCGGATTCACTTCTCTGCACGTCCTACCTTCCAGAAAGTGGTCGCTTTTCTGTTCAGAGAGTTGTTGCTATTCTTTTCTTCGATCTCCTGTTGAGTTTGTAGGTGTTCAGAATGGTTTGATCCCTATCCAGCTGAATTCCTGAGAGGAGACGAAATCCAGGTCTCCTACTCCTCCGCCATCTTGCTCCGCCCCCTGAAAGAGATTTTTTTGTACTAATCTTGTTTCCAAGGGACTTTCTAAATTCATAAAGTAATATTAAAATTTCACAAACTTGCTTGGATTTTCTGTGTACATGATCATGTTATCTGCATATAACAATTTTTATTTCTTCCTTTTCAATTATTATATCTTTTCCCTCTGCCTTATTGCTGTGGCTAGGACGTCAGATACCATGATGGGTAAAAGTGATGATAGCAGAAATCGTGTCTCATTTTCAGAGGAAAAGCTTTCCGTATTTTACTATTTAAGTATAAAGTTTGTTGTAGTTCCCTCCTGCCCCCACTTTTTTTTGTTGTTGTTGGTAGATAACATCTGTCAGATTAAGGATATTTCTTTTTATTCCTAGTGTATTGAGTTTTTGTCTTAAATAGGTATTGAATTTTATAAAAGGTTTATCTGCATCTTGAGATGATCATATGATTTTATTCTGTTTCATTAATATGGTGAATTTTATGGATTAATATCTTGAAAGTGAAACCATTCTTGCATTTCTGGGAGAAATTCAACTTTGTCATGATGCAGCAGCCTTTTTATGAGTGGCTGGATTCAATTTGTTAATATTTCTTAGAATGCATTTATATTCTTTTTTTAAAAAAAATTTTATTTATTTATTTGAGAAAGAGAGCACAAGCAGGAGGGAGAGAAAGAATCTGAAGCAGACTCAGTGCTGAGTGCAGAGCCCGTCGCTAGGCTCAATCCCACAACCATGAAATCATGCCCTGAGCTGAAACGAAGAGTTTTTTGCCTAACTGACTGAGCCACCCAGAGGCCCCTATGCATTTATATTCTTAACAGAGATTGACTTGTATTTCTTTTTGGTGTGACTTTTTGGGATAATATTAAGTTGGCCTAATAAGTTGAGTAACTATTTGTTTCTCACTTTTTCTAATATCTGCAAGAGTTTGTGTAAGATCAGTATCATTTCTTCATTAAATATTTATAAAAATTCAAGAGGACCTGGAGATCTCCTTGTAGGAAGATTATAAACTATGGATTCAATTTTTGAAAAAAATAGAAAGGGAAATATTGACATTTTTCATTTCTTCTTGAGTGGGCTTTTTTTCTGAGTTACTTTTAAAAAATAGAAATATTACTGGGGTGCCCACGTGGCACAGTTGGTTAAACATCTGACTCTTAGTTTTGGCTCAGGTTGTGATCTCAGGGTCATAGGTTTGAGCCCCAGGTCAAGCTCTGTGCTCAACACAGAGTCTGCTTAAGGCTCTCTCTCCTGGGGGGTGGGAGGGATGGGGTGGCTGGGTGATAGACATTGGGGAGGGTATGTGCTATGGTGAGCACTGTGAATTGTGTAAGACTGATGAATCACAGACCTGTACCTCTGAAACAAATAATATATTATATGTTAAAAAAAAAAAAGATAGTAGGAAGGGTAAAATGAAGGGGGGGAGATCGGAGGGGGAGATGAACCATGAGAGACGATGGACTCTGAAAAACAAACTGAGGGTTCTAGAGGGGAGGAGGTTGGGGGGATGGGTTAGCCTGGTGATGGGTATTAAAGAGGGCATGTATTGAATGGAGCACTGGGTGTTATATGCAAACAATGAATCATGGAACACTACATTAAAAACTAATGATGTAATGTATGGTGATTAACATAACATAATAAAATAAAGTTAAAAAAAGAAGACTCTCTCTCCCTCTCACTCTGCCCTTCCCACCTCACTCTCTCTCTCTAAAATAAATAAATCTTTAAAAAAAGAAATATTATTGACATATAGTAGCCTATTCATTTCATGTGTGTATCATAGTGATTCAGTATTTTTATCCATGACAAAATGATCCCCACAATAATTCTCATTACCCTGTTACCATACAAAATTATTACAATATTATTGATTATAATTCCAATGCTGTAAATTATATCCCCATGATTTATTTATTTTATAACTGGAAGTTTGTACAGGCATATCTAGGAGATATTGCGTGTTTGGTTGCAGGCCAACGCATTAAGCAAATATCACAATAAAGTGAGTTAAGTGCATTTTTTGGCTTCCCAGTCCATATAAAAGTTATGTTTATACTATACTGTAGTCTATTAAATGTGCAATGGCATTATGTCTTAAAAAACAATGTGTATACCTTAATTAACAAATACATTATTACTAAAAAATGTTAATTGTCATTTAAGTTTTTAGTGAATTGTAATCTCTGTTTCAAAGATCTCCACAACAGGGGCACCTGGGTGGCTTAGTCGGTGAAGTGTCTGACTTCGGCTCAGATCACGATTTCAGGGTCCTGGGATCTAGCCCCTCACTGGGCTCCCTCATCAGTGGGGAGTCTGCTTGTCCCTTTGCCCCTCTCCCCTGCTTGTGCTCACGTTCTCTCTCTCTCAAATAAATAAAATCTTTTAAAAAATCTTCACAACAAATGTAATGATAATGAAAAAGTTGGAAATACTGTGAAAATTACCAAAATGTGACACAGTGACATAAAGTGAGCAAATACTGTTGGAAAAATGGTGTCAATAGACTTGCTCAGTGCGGGGTTGCCACAACCCTCAATTTGTTAAAAATGCAATTATCTGTGAAGCATAGTAAAACAAAACACAACGCAGAGACGTATGCCCATAGCTCTTATCCCCTTCACCCATTTTGCCTGCCCCTATTCTTCCTCTGGTCTGGTAACCAACATTTTGTTTTCTCTATAAGTCTGTTTCTGTTTTGTTTGTTCATTTGTTTTGTTTTTTAGATTCCATATACAAGTGGAATCATACGGTATTTGCCTTTTTCTTAGTTATTTTACTTAGCATAATACCCTGTAGGTTCATCCATATTGCCACAAATGGCAAGATTTCATTTTTTGTGGCTGAGTAATATATTCCATTCCATTGTGTATGTGTTTCTTTATTTATCTACTGATGGACACTTAGTTTGCTTCCATATCTCAGCTATTATAAATAGTGTTGCAGTGAACATAGGGGTACATATCCCATTTTAAATTAGTGTTTTTGTTTTCTTCAGATGAATACTCAAAGGTGGAATTGCTGTATCATATGATAGTTCTATTTTTAATTTTTCTAGGAATATCCATTTCCATAGAGGCTACACAATTTATATTTTCACTAACAGTGTACAAGGGTTCCCTTTTCTACACATCTTTGCCATCACTTGTTATTCTTGTCTTTCTGATAATAGCTATTCTGACAAGTGTGATGTGTTATCTCATTGTGGTTTTGATTTGCATTTCCTGGATAATTAATGATGCTGAGCATCTTTCCACATGCCTGTTGGCCATCTATATATTTTCTTTGGAAAAATGTCTATTCAGGTCTTCTGCCCATGTTTTAATTGGGTTGTTTGGTTTTTTTTGTTTTTTTTTTTTTTGCTGTGGAGTTTTATGAGGTCTTTATGTTTTAGATATCAACTCCTTATCAGATATATTATTGGTAAGTATCTTCTTCCATTCAGTCGGTTGCATTTTCACCTTGTTGATGGTTTCCTTCACTGTGCAGAACATTTTTATTTGTATTTTTACTTATTTTTTAAAAGACTTTATTTATTTGACACAGAGAGACACAGCGAGAGAGGGAACACAGGCAGGGGGAGTGGGAGAGGGAGAAGCAGGATCCCCGCTGAACAGCGAGCCCAATGTGGGGCTCGATCCCAGGGTCCTGGGATCATGACCTGAGACAGAGGCAGACACTTAACCACTGAGCCACCCAGGCACCCCAGTGCAGAATCTTTTTAGTTTGACGTAATTTCATTTGTTTATTTTAGCTTTTGATGCCCTTACCCGAGGAGGCTGGTCCAAAAAAAAATTGCTGAGACCAATGTCAAAGAGCTTACTGCCTATGTTTTCTTCTAGGAGTTTTATGGTTTCAGGTCTTACATACAAGTGTTTATCCATTTTGAATTTATTTTTGTAAGAGGTGTAAGACAGTGATCTATTTTCATTCTTTTACGTGTAGCTATCCAGTTTCCCCAGCACCATTTATTGAAGTGACTGTCTTTTCCCCATTGTATATTCTTACCTCCTTTGTCATAGATTAATTGACCATATAAGTGTGGGTTTATTTCTGGGCTCTTTTCTATTCCATTGGTCTATGTGTCTGTTTTAATGCCAATACTATTTCTTGTAATATAGTTTGAAATCCGGGAGCATGACAC
Organism: Phoca vitulina; assembly: GCF_004348235.1. Lineage (NCBI taxonomy): Eukaryota > Metazoa > Chordata > Mammalia > Carnivora > Phocidae > Phoca > Phoca vitulina. Next base: position 34,445,477 of record NW_022589716.1, on the reverse strand, counting down.
TTCCAGAGTTTTTCTTCTTTCTCAAGATTGCTTTGGCTATTTGGTATCTTTTGTGGTTCCATACAAATTTTAGGATACCTTGTTCTAATTCTGTGAAAATGCTTTTGGTATTTTGATGGGAATTCCTTTGAATATGTAGATTGTTTTGGATAGTAATAAATCCCATTTGATCATGGTGTATGATCTTTTTAATGTAATGTTGAATTCAGTTTGCTAATATTTTGTCAAGGATCTTTGCACTATGTTCATCAAGGATATTGGCCTGTAATTTTCTTTTCTTTTCCTTTCTTTTCTTTTCTTTTTTCTTTCTTTTCTTTTCT
>NW_022589716.1:34410221-34445147 GCF_004348235.1 Phoca vitulina | reverse complement strand
TCTTTCTTTCTTTCTTTCTTTCTTTCTTTCTTTCTTTCTTTCTTTCTTTCTGTGTGGTGTGTTTGTCTACTTTCGGTATCAGGGTAATGATGGCCTCATAAAATGAGTTTGAAAGTATTCCTTCCTTTTCAGTTTCTTGGAATAATTTGAGAAGGATAGGTACTAACTCTTCTTTAAATGTTTGGTAGACCTCTGTGAAGCCATCTGGTCTTGGACTTTGAGTGGGTTTTTGTAAGCTGTACTTTTCTAGGAATTGGTGCATTTAATTTAAACTTTCAATTTTTTCTTTGGCATGGAGTTGCTCATTATATAACCTTGTTATATTTTTAATATTTATAAAATTTGTAGTGATGTCACAATTTTTTATTCTTGATGTTAGAAATTTATGTCATCACTTTTTTTCCTCAGTCACCTTTTTTAGGTGTTAATCAAATTTATTCATTACTTTAAAGAACCATTATTTGGCTTTACTGAATGTGTTTTCCATTGAATGTGTTTTTATTTTATTAATTTTTGCTCTTATCCTTATTACTGCCTTCCTCATACTTTGAGGGAGTTAATTTGATGTTTGTTTACCTAATTTCATGAGATGAATCTTAAATCATTAACATTCAGCCATTCTTCTTTTCAAATAAATGCATTCTAAGGCTAAAAAGTTTTCTTCTGGGTACAGCTTTATCTCCATGCTACCTAGTTTTTCTTTGTCTGGAAATGTTTTTAATTTGCTTTCATTTTTGAAGGATTTTTTGCTCTGAATAGATTTTGAGTTTATAAATTCTTTTACTTTAGAATTCCAAATATGTCATCCTATTTTTTCTTGGATCTTATCACTTATTTTGAGAAGTCACTTTTCAGTGTTATTGTTCTCTGAAGGTAATATTCTTCTTTAGCAACTTAAGATTTTATTTGCTTTTTCTCTTTCATTAGCAGTTTTACTGTGATGTGCCTAGGTGAGATTTTCTTTATACTTATCTTTCTGGGAACTTATAGCACTTTTTGGTTTTATGGATTAATGTCTTCCATTACTTTTGGAAAATTCTCAGCCATCATCTCTTTACGTTGGTACTTTATTCTCTTTCCTCTTCCCTTCTAAGATACAGTTACCCTTATGTTAGGCCTCTTCATCATGTCCCCTATAGTATATTAACGTATATTATAGTATATTAAATTAATATATTATAGTATATTCTTTGCCCCTCTTTCCATCAATGGGCAGAATCTATTTTTCCCCTGACCATACCTTCTTGTAATCTGGACTGGCTCAATGACTTGATTTAACTATGAGTACCTCATTTCTGCAGCCAGTGGTACACAAAATATAGTCCCTGGACCAGCAGTATAAGCATCATCTAGAACTTGTTAAAAATGCGCGTTTTTTGGAATTATTCCAAATCTACTAAATTTGAAACTCTGATGATAGGGCACTCTGAATGTTTTTTGACAAATCCCGTGGGTGATTTTGATGCATGCTAAAGTTTTAGAGTAACTGTCCTAGGCAATGGTGATTAGTCCATGGGATGATCAGATGAAGCAGGACATTTGATTCCTTTTCTATGATTGTATGAACCCTAGAAGGAGGAAGCTCTCTTTTCCTGGTGCTATTGCCAAGGGGGTATGATATAGCCCTGGAGCTGTTCACAGCCATTGTCTTTTACTTTGCAGAAAAAAGTCCCTATGGAGTAAGACAGAATGAAATGGACACATACATGAGATAGAGCCCAGACAACTTTGTTTGAACTCTGAATCCAACTATGCCTAAAGCTCCAGATTAGCCCTTGACTTTTCAGTTATATGAACTTCTTTTTTCTCAAGCTAGTTTGATTTGGTTTTGCACTTAGAAGTAAAGAATCTTGACTAATACACAAGTAAATTCCCACTTCTTCCAAATGATAATCTCATGCAGTGCCCCTAAAATAGATAATTATAGATCTTCTCTGAGTGGAGCAGAGATAGAAGACTTCACATCTTACCCTGTGGCTTTCCCATGCCTCCCTCAGCAACTCCTGGAGATTTTTTGTAGAACAACCCTAAAGCTCTAGGCAACATAGATTAAAACCATTTGTGGTAGACCTTTTGGTGGCTTATTATACAACCTCTTGTTCTGCCTGATTTCAGCTGCAACTCTGATGGAAGGTTGCTTAAAGTGGCCAACTCAAGCATCCTGCTGTGTCTCTCTGCTTGGCAGTTGCTGGGCTTTCTCTCAACTAGGGTTTGCTTAGCACAGAATAGGCAACCTGAAAATTCAGAGTAGTTCATTCCTCTGAGGTGAAGCTTCTACAGTAAGTGTCCTGGCCTTCCATTTTGTGGAAGCACGTTTCTTAAGACACATTTTCTATAATTCCAGAGGATCTCCAGTGGGATTGGGTTCTAGGAATCCACAGAAGTAACAAGATCAATGCTGTATTTTCTTTTTCCCTCTTTCCCTGCCTCATTTCTTTTTTTTTTTTTTTGATGATTACTTCCAAAATAAACTACCTGTATCCAGTCCTTTTCTCAGACTCTGCTTTTGGGAGAATCTAAACTAAGATATCAGTGTTATAAAGTATAGAACTGGGAGTTAGAACATATGTTTTTGAATCTTAGCTCTGTGAGTTAAGTTATGATAGAGGCCTCATTTCCTTTCTCTAGGTCTTAGATGTGTTATTTGTAAAACAAAGAGGTTGAATTAGCTTCTTAGTTTATTTTAGCTCTGAATTATCAGGTTCCTTCTGGCTCTGACTTTCATGTAACTCTATCTACTGTTTCAGAAGCTGAAGAATTACACATGAAATGAGAGTGATGAGGCTGGCCAATCTGAATATTCAAGCCCTTGTGGTTCCCTCCTTTCTGAACACTCTTCTTCATATTCCTCCATATTCACCACCCCCCTGCCCCAAGAGTATCCAGATGACTTGTCTCACCCTTCTCCTTGATTGGACCTTGTAGATACAGACCCAGAAAAACAGAACCAGCCCTGAGCAGACTGCACATGGCTATTTGAACAGGCCAGCAGCTCTCAAAACCACAGATATTTAGAGCCTCATGTTTATGTAGGACATAAAGATTGAGAGTAAAAACAACGATAGGCTGAATATAATCAACTATCTGGGTGACTAAACACAGCATAATAGACTTAGTACTTTAGGGCTGGAGCCAAAAATACTTAACAAAAAAAATGGCTTCAATTTCATATTGATTTAAAAAAATGAAATGTTACACCTGGGGATCCAGCCATAGATTTCAATCTATTTTTCCTTGTAATTTGAGACAAATTGGAACCTATGATAATGAACACAGTCAGAAAGAAAAGTCTGTTCTTTTCTTCCTTCAGCAACTAGAAATGATCAATTTTAAATTTTATTGTTGTTGTTGTTTTCACACAGTGGTGGCTTCCAGTGGGGCCTTAATACAATGATTGTGTTGATTCCTGTTGAGAAAAGAAGAGAGGGAAGAGATACTTGCTGTTTTAAAAGGAAGCAGGAGGAGTGTGGAGGTGTGACAAAGAGGACATTCCTGCATACTACTGTCAGGTGAGACAGATTCCCCCATGCTCCCCAAAGGTTCCTCTGCAGGGCTGGTCTTAACACAGGAGGGTTAGGAGCCACCTACAAATGTTGTTTAAGGGATTCATGCAGAGTTTCTGTCTTCCAATATGCTTTCTCCATTTAGTCCTTAATGTGTGAAATTCCTTTGAGGTCAGATCCCTTCCTTTTCTAAGTAAAGAAAAACTCTATTGGAAAACACCTTTGAGGAGTTATAGTGGATAGAGTCCTGAGTTGGGAGTCAGGAGGCAGAACTTTTGTCTCTGTTCTGCAGATAATTAACTCCGAAATCAAGGAGGTCACTTAACCTTTCTCTGGTTTGTTCTCCACCTCTCTAAGATGAGTGAGTTCAGAAACAATGATTTCTGCCATCCTTTACAGATCTAAAATCTGGATTATTGATGGAAATTAATGGTAATATTTAAATGGCAGATATATTTTTTCTTCGAGTGGATTTGATGAGAGGAGGTGTGTATCTGGGCTTAGAGAATCGGAGGGCCATGGATAGAAAAAAGGATGAATGTGCTTCTTTACAATTTTTACCTGTCCTGCTTATTGCCACCCCATCTGCAACATTGTATGAAATCACATGAAATAAAGTAGGAGGTTTAGAATAGTCTAAAATGAATGGCTTTTATTGAAAGACAGACCTAAGTTCTAATCCTAGCTCTGTCACTTATTAGTGTTCACAGGAAGTTACCTTACAGATCTGAGCCTCAATTTATACACCAATAAAATGAGGACAATAATACCTTCATTATGGGGTGTGAGATATCCTGGGAGTGATGGTCAGGCGGAAATAGTCACGCGGAGTAAGATTACAAAGTTTTATAAGACAGTTTTGTCCTCTGGGTGACACTGTGTCTCCCTAATACAGAAGATCATAGAGCTCTGCTATCTGCAGGGTATTAATGTGAAAGATGAAGGGAGTCATCGGGCATACTAATGCTTTGGCAATTACACCAACAGTTAAGTTACATTATTTCTGCTCAATGCTGTGTCATTTCAAAGATGGCAACCAGTGTTGATATCATTAGAGCTTCCAACATTTTCCAAAAGCAGTGATGCATCATAGATCTCATCAGTATCACTTTGAAAATGGACTCATATCCAGAGACATGAAAAGCAAAAGCACAGTTATAGATCATTGCTGTGCAGCACATGGGCTGTATTCAACACAGAAAACAGTCTGAAATAACTGAAACCATTATTTTTATGAGAACAGTCTGCACTGAAACCCATATTTATTATCAATATTCAGGATGTTGTTAGAAAATCTTACTAATTTTCTTGTATTCTAATTGGTTTGTTAAGTGTAAAGCTTCAACCACAGCAAAGAGCAAAACATCTAAGGATATATTTTTAGTTGACTCTGGAAATTCATCATTCTACAATGTGCTCTTTATACTTTGGAGATGATTTGATGTTTAAAAAAACTCCTTTTATGTAATTCCTGATTTTTTATTAAAAGACTTTTAAATTCTTCTTTAGACCCATGACTCCCAATCTTTCAAGTGTTATATGATCAGTCTCAAACCAAGGGCATTTGGAAATTCGTCTTAACTATGAGGATGATGGATTTCGAAATTCTTAAAAATGCTATAATAGTTTGGGCCTAATATGTGGACCACTTAAATTTAAAATGCTGCAGCTTTTCAGCTCTCCCTATTATAGAATCAACAAAATTTATTCCTCCTTTTATTTCTGAACAGTAAGAATAATATTTAGATTTCCTGCAGTTCGTTCCTGCAGGCTGGGGCATTGAGATGCAGATTACGAATTCCTACTATGAAAAGTTGGTGTGGGAAAACATGCAAGTTTCCAGTAATCTTCCCTTCCTCATATATTGATTAATAATTCCTTTTAAGTAAAATAATGCAAAATATACTTTATAGGTATTACATGGCTCCTTATTAGAACTAGAAAGAAGAGCCATAAAATACAACAGGCTACCTGCTTCTTGGTAGTTATAGTACATCTCTAGGTAAAACTACTAGACACACATTAAATTCCTACCTGAAAGATTTTTTTCTGTATGAAAACAACAACACATACATCTTAACTTCTTTTATAACACTGAATGCCAAGTACTTACATGAAGAACGGAAATAATATCTAGAGTCATTCAAAAGATTACTGATGAGTTTGACAAGGTCCCAACTTGCAGCATCCACACAAAATCATTTTATTAAGAAAAATTTCTTTTTTTAATGGGAAAACAGTGGGCTGTGTATTTCTGTTTCAGTAGAAAACTACCCAGCTCTTTATTACCTTGGAGCACCTTTATTCTCAGGAACAACAGCATTATAATGGATGTACCATCAGGCAGCAACCAGATTTATTTCCTGAAACAGAGAAGCTTTGCAGTGTATAGTAAGTAGGACATTTCTATGAGCAGAGAATAAAAACAGCTGAAGGAACTTACTAATGTAGAGCATGCTATTTGACCTCTTATAATTGTATACTATTTGCTAAAAGGTCAAAACTGAGGTGATAAGGGAGGAAGAAAGTATGGGAGGAGACAGAAGAAATGACCGGGTGTCCAGAAACAACTTGAATTCTTTCTGCTTTGCAGCTTGTTGAATCCTTTGAAGGATTTCCTGCATGGCCAGTTTGGTATTCTGATCTTAAGACAGTTGGATTCTAGTTGTGAGCTCATCACAGGGTGACCATCTTGGTGTGCGATCTGTATCACGAAGCTATTACCAGGTTAAATAAAAGTCTTGCCTGGACATCTCTGCTCTGGCAGGATAAATTATTGAGATATTAGTTTGTGTTTTGTTTTGGCTGATGTGAAAGAATCAGAACTACTCCGAGCTATATGTGTGATATTTATAAATGTTGGTCTCTTTTTTTTACAATGTATCCAAGTCTTTTGTGTTCTTTGTCTCAAGGGTATTTCCTAGGCCTAATACAGAAATTGGTTGAAGGCAGTCTTTTCACTTAGCTTTTGTGATCACTTCCGAGGAAGAGGTGGCAGAAGCAAGAGAGAGATGTAAACTTCCCTGAGAGTGAGAATGGGGTGGAGGATGGTGGACCCAAGTATATCGGAGACCAGCACCCTAAGCTTAGTTGCGTGCCAGGTGGTGGGATCTCAGAAAGGTTTGGTGGTGTGTCCAGACTGTGGGATCTGTAGGTAGGCTGGTCAGAGGATGACCTAGACACACTTTCCCAGAGTCAGCTCTTTGGCCACATTGGAACCTGAAAAGACCTCTAGAGCAGGGGTGGGGTGGGGGTGGGTGGGAGCAGAGGGAATGTTTCTAATGGTATAGGTTGAATCTCCCAACAACTTGGCAGGATGGAGACTTGCATTAGTTCGCTAGGACTGCTGTAATGAAATACTACAAACTGAGTGGCTTAAACAACAGAAATGTATTGTCTTGTAGTTCTGCAGGCTGGAAGTCTGTGATGAAAATGTCAGCAGGGTTGGTTCTTTCTGATGCCTGTTACAAAGAATTTGTTCCATGCTTCTTCCCTAGCTTCTGGTGGTTTACTGGCAATCTTCAGCACCTTTCACTTGGAGGCGTATTATCCTGATCTCAGTTTTTGGCTTAATCAAACTATGCGCATAGTGAATGTCATTCAGGGCTGCCGTAACAAAAATACCAGAGACTGAATAGCTTAAAAGACATACAATTATTTTTCACAGTTCTCGAGGCTCGGAAATCCAAGATCAAAGCACTATCAGAGCTAGTGTCTGGTGAAGACACTCTTCTTGGTGTTCAGATGGTTATCTTTTCCTTGTATCCTCACATGGCAGAGGGGAGGGAGAGGAAGTAAACTCTCTTGTGTCTCCTCCTATAAGAGCCCTGATCTCATTCATGGGGGCTCCACTCTCATGACCTAATCACCTTCCAAAGGCCCTACCTCCTATTATCATTACATTGGCAGTTAGCATTTCAACGTGTGGATTTTTTGGGGAAAAATTCATTCCATAACAGTGATGCCACTTGCCAAAATGGGGAAAATTGTGGGAGGGAAAGATCTACAGGGTGGAAAAATCCAACAGTCTTTTGGCCAAGTTCAGATCGAAATGCCTGTAGACACACAGATGAGGATGTCAAGTAAATAGTTGGATAGATGAATTTTGAGCTAAATTGAGAAGTTAAAACTAAAAAGTCATTGTCATATAGATTATATTTAAAACCAAGGTCCAGATGAGATTGGGAGAATGTATAAACAGAAAAGAAGACCAAGGACAAGTTTTGGTGTACTCACATTTCAGTGATTAGAAAGAGGAGAGAGAACTAGCAAAAGTGATTGAGAAGGAATGGCCAGTGAGATGGAAGGCAAGTCAGGAGAAATAAAGAGATGGGAATATTTCAAAAAGGAGGGAGTGGACAACCACGCTAAATGCTGCTGAGAGGTCAAGCCAGACAAGGATAGAGAAATAATCATTTGAGTTGGAAATATGGAAAACACTTTGCTAAGTGTGATTTCAGTGGAATTGAGAGGTGAGTGGAAAGCCTGATTGTAGAGGATTAAGAGGAAGATAGAAGGTGAAGAAGTAGAAATATATTTGTATAGAGTTTTTTTCAAGAATTTTGCTAGGAAGCAGAGCAGAGATATATATGGATGGGTAGAGGTGAATGGGGTTATACCGCAGTGACAAAGACCAAATAAAATCAAACAGAACTTGATTACATTAATTCAGTAGCTAGAGGTCAGCTATCACCCTACACCATGGATCTTCTGATTTCTGAACACAAGCTGACAGAGGTTTCCCAACCTGGGACATGCTCTTTTGATGGAAGAAGGAGGGAGCAAGAGACAGAACTATACTAATCCATGTCTCAAATCTTCAGCTGGCACTTGCCATAGTTGATGTTTGTTCACATTCCATTGGCCAAAACAAGTTACATGGCTAAGCCCAATGACAATGAAGTAGACAAGTATTCTTCTCCAGAAGGCACTGTATGTACCTCACATGGTAAAGGATAAGTGTATATACTCAACATTCTAAGGAACACGTAGTGAATACTTGGAAGGAATAATGCAATCCAGCCCCCCCAGTTCTACATGCATACATTTCTTTCCATGGGTGATATAAAGCATGTTTGTATGCTATTGAAAATAATGTAAGAGACACATTTATTGCAGAAAAAAAGTCTGTAAGAAGGTGAGGAAATAGGTTTTTTGTTTGTTTTTTAGGGATAAGCACTTTCTTATTAATAGGAGGAAAGGCATAGAGAGAGTACAAATATTAAATAGTTGGTAGTTTTTCTTTCTAAACTTTGGTTCCATTCTGACTCCCCAGTGACTTCTCAGATCAGGGTATCTGGGAGTTATATTTTGTGAAACTTGAATATTTAGGAATCTTCTTTTGTTGCCTTCAACAAAAACAAATAGATTGGTCTAGAATTATCTTTCAATCTCCAAATGTCTTAGAGACATTGTTACATTGCTGTAAAAATTAGGACTATAGGGGAGTTTAGGACTAAGGTCTCATTATCTCCAGGACATGCCTCCTGCGTGTTATAGCAACTTAATACTTACTTATTAATGACTGCATGCATGAACCCCACCCACCACATTTTTCAGGCAACTTTTTAATGCCTAATTCTTTAATATTTTAAATTATATCATCTCTTTTAATTCTGGGAGAATGAAACTCAATTCTCTTTGATGAATACGAGGTATGAAAGGAAAAGATAAATCTTATAAGCATATGCTTTGAAGATGAAGTCTTTAAATGTAGATAGATCAAGTACAATTAAAAACTCTTACATGTAAGTTGTAGCCTCAATTCTGAGACCAGTGAAGAAAAGTTACATATCTATTAGGGTGGTAAAGTAGCCGGGCTTTCATAGTGAAAACTGGATCTTCTGTACAACGTATGTATTAAGAACATCAATCTTAGTAATAACTTCTACTAAATGAACAAATATGAAGGATTTCACCTACCTAGAGTTAAGAAATGAATTCATTTCTTTCTCATAAAATGTTCTTTTCTTCATAGCAGTGGTATAAGGTAGTAACTCAAGAAATTATCACTGAGCAATGAGAACACCTACTTAAAGTGCTCTTATGTAGATGGTTTTCTTCCTCTCTTCACAAAGCAAAGCCTTTGGGATTGGAGAAATGAGTAAGAATGCTCAAGTGTGTGGGCACTTCAATATTCAATAGAATTTTCAGCAGGTTTTGAGCTATTGAGTTGCCGCTTGTTTCCTCTGAGAGTCATGATTCTTAATTATGAAAAACCCATTTTGACAAAGATTGAGAGTGGCAGAGACTTATGTGGGAAAGTTAGCTGTCAGAATATCATCTGCCCCCATTTTTCTGAGTTAGGGAGAGTATTTGGGAACAAAGTCCCAATTTCACAGCTATTGCTCCTTAGCAGATAAATTAGCAGTGATTTGGGAAAGAGGCCCATGACATTTCTGCCTGATAAGTTTTTTATCATTCTTTTTAAAAAAAAGTCTACTTGGTTCATTTTTGAAACTTAAGCATTGTCTCAACCAATAGCAAGCTCAGAGATCTCTCTAGGAGACAGCAAGTCTTCTGCTACAGTTTGGAAATAAATGGACCAAAGTTTGAAAACCAGTTCTGCCATTTACTAGCTGGCCGACACTGGGCACATTCTTTTACTTTGCTGAAGAAGGTTTAACTCATCTATAAACAAGAATACTAGTACTTGTCTTACTAATTTATTAATTTATTCTTTTAATAAACATGAATTACTATATTTTCATTCCTGGGTTGTGGATCCTAGGGGTGCAAATAACAATAAATAATGTTTGGTGAATATTAACCAAGTCATTCTAAATATATCTCCTTTATTCTTTCCATCAGCTTTATGAGAGAATAGATACCCTCATGCTCATTTATCAGGTAAGGAAACTACACTTAGAATTTAAGTAACTCATCTAAGTTACATAAGGTAGAAAGCATGAAGACTAAATTCAAACTAAGACAGCTTTCAGTTGAAAGTATATGTTCTTAACCATAATGCTGTAACCATTAGGAAGTTGCAAAGATACAATCCCTGCTGCTAGTGTGGACCCATACAAGAAAGTGAGTAGTTATAGTGACTGGACATGCACAGTATTCAGGCATTGTGGAAGAACAAGCACTTAATTCCTTGGGATTAACTTTGGTTTGAAATCTAAGACCATGATGAATCTACAAAAGTTTTATCTGTTGTGTTTGGATTGTTGCTGATTTCAGAACTACTGGTATTTTTAGAAATGTCAATATTTATCATTTAAAAGTCAACCTCTTTATAAAAATTCATGATGTCATAGTGATAAAGTACCAGAAGTTTTACCAAAAGTCTGCTATTAAGGAAATACTTAGCCTATGGCATCATTTACATTGAAAGGATGATTGGACTATTTAAAAGATTCTGATTTTGTTAATGATGGATACTATTAAGAATACACTTCATGGAAAATATGCTAATATTATTTTCATTAATCAAGTGCATATTTTAATAATAGCTGAAAAGTGATTTTTATGAGCATATTGTAGGAGGATGTGATGTGTGAACTGTGCTGTAAAGGCACCAATAAATCAGAATGGAACAAATGAAAGTGGTACATTTTTAATGATTTGAAGTTTGGGTCAGATAAAATGAAGCTGGAAAGTTTTGAATTAATGGCACACCAGAAGCTTGGAGACTTGCATGCAATCCAGTATTTGTGTATATATACTGTGTGCTACTAACTTGAAAGCAAAAATGCCTTCTGTAAAACATTGCTTTTTGTTAATTAGACAACATTGAGCCTTTGAACATGAATCATTAACTGCTGATATTGCCCTAAGGACAAATGTTTGTGATCTTCTGGGGCTGATAGAGATAAAGAAGAGGGAAAAACAATGAGGAAAGTGCTTATTTCTCAGTTTTAGATTATCTAATTATTTCAAGTAGAGAAATATCATTAATAGCATCACTTAAAATAGAATTAAGTGGGAAAATAGGAAGAAAGCATCTCAGTTGCAGGCATGGAATTTTGTGACAATTATAAAAAATAAGAATAGCTATTTATCATTTTAATGGTGACAGGAGACTAATGCATTGCAAGTTTCTATATGTGAGGAAAATGTGGCATGCACCAGTAATATCCATATTAATACAGACTATGGGACTCTGTTTGCAAGCAAACTGATCAGTCATTATTAAGGAATCCTGTGATGTTCTTGGCAGAGGCTAAGTAGATAGAAAGGAAAATTACATTATATCTTTAAACATTTAAATATTTGGATTTATAGTTCACTGATCTTGAGCAGCCCGACTCTCATTTTGATTCAGGTTTCTTTTGTTCTTTGGGTCTTTGTTGATGGTGACTTTTGTTTTTATTATATCACATGGAGGGATTTTTTTCTCCCCTACATATACATAGGTTTACTTCCCATGTACTGTTTTTGTCAGTGCTGCTGAGTGCTTTATCCAACAACCCACGCTTCCTAGGAACATTTGTTCTGATGTCACTATCCAGGGATACTTTCCTATTTTATTCTGCAAAACTATATGTAATGAAGCCTTGCCTTCTTTCCTCGGCTCTTTCATCTCCTCTGTGGCCTCTGTTAGTGAGAAATAAAAGGTATAGAGATGGTATGTGAGAACCAAGGTGTTGGCCATTCCATTGACAATAAGAGATATCAGCCCCCAGCGATTATAGGCAGTAGATAAGGAGAAATGGAGTGGGGAGGTCATGTCAGGGGAAAATGGTTCTTAAACACTTTGTAAGTTATAAAATGCTGTATTTAAAGATTACAGATATTATTATTGTTTAATGCTTTGACAGCTTAAATTCCCTGAGATTTCTCTGAAATTATGTGAGGGACTAGGTTACATTTTTCCTTCTAACACTTCCCTTCCCTTTCTTTTCTTCTCTGCACTCCTCTTCCCGTTCCTCCTATTCTGGGTCAGTAAGTGGAGGTTGGAATGTCCAGCTGGAGCTACTCCCTGCCCTCTCTTCCTGTTCCCCCTCACCTTCAAGCCATGAGTAAACTAATGGCAGCATATTTTGTGTCTTTTTGAATGACCATTTCACAGCACTGCTGTGTTCAGAACCTTCTATTTGAGTGACCACTAGTTTCTCCTCCAGTATCCTGGCCCTATATGTCTGCCTCTCCCATGTCCTGTTCCTCATACCTAACTTATCTGTGACCTCTTCCTTGCCTCCATATATGCCAGGTGTTTTTCTTTTATCTTTTTCTTTTTTTGGAGGGGGCCTCTTTATGTACTACATTTTAATAAAAATGCTGGCCCTTTTGTACTGGCTGGTGACATTCCATCATGGTCTTCAGGCAATAAAAGAGATAAACACATTTTAAATGAAAGCAACAGGCACAGTGTGCTCAGATTGCCTTTGTTGGATGCAAGCCAGTTTGCACAGCTAATGGTCTTCTTTTTGCATGGATGGTCATTAGATGTTTAATGACCATCATTGTTAGAACTTTAGATGGTCTTAGATCTGGGTGAGCAGTTTGAAATCTGGCTGCATTAGCTAAGGCCTTACTCTAGGAAGGCTTATTTCTACTTATTTCTAGGTGAGATCCCAAGCAAGATTTACTTTTTGACTTGGATAAACCTTATTTGGGGAGTGGGGTCTTGAAAAGTCTGGGTCTGTTTGTTAATGATTGTTATTAATCATGTAATGATAATTCATCATATAATAAGCATTTGGATATTTAGAAAGAAGGAAGATTCAAATGTTTGGAAAGACATCTTGTTTATAATTTCATTTATGGGGGCAACACATTGCTCCTTGATTACAGATTTGGGGATTCTGTTTTTTTTTTTTTAAGGATTTAATTTATTTATTTAATTTTATTTTATTATTTTTAAAGATTTTATTTATTTACTTGAGAGAAAGAGAGAGCATGAGTCGGGGAAGGGACAGAGGGAGAAGGAGAAGCAGACTCCCTGCTAAGCAGGGATCCTGACACAGGGCTCGATCCCAGGACCCTGAGATCATGACCTGAGCTGAAGTCAGATGCTTTACTGACTGAGCCACCCAGGCACCCCATTTATTTATTTGAGAGAGAGAGGAGAGCACGGGGGCAGAGGGAGAGGGAGAGAGAGAATCTCATGTAGACTCCCTGCTGAGAGCAGAGCCTCATGCGGGGCTCAATCTCAGGACCCTGAGATAATGACCTGAGCTGAAATCAAGAGTCAGGTGCTTAACTGACTGAGCCACCCAGGTGCCTCTTGGGATCTATTTCTTTCTGTTTGTCTGGAATCCAGGAAGAGATTTGGTCTGTAAGGGACACTCATTAAGTATTTACTGAATAATGAATGCAAAATGAAAACATAGGAAAGGAAATACATTGCAAGCAGAATGTAGATGCTCAGGCACCATGAATGAAGCCATTAGTTAGAGGCTACATCTCCAGTAGAAAAGGTGAATAAATAAAGTGAATCTTGCTTTGTCTTTGTGACCTCTCTATGCCTCAGTTTCTTCATCACTAAGATAAAGGGTCTGAATTAGATCAATATTTTTAAAAAACTTTAGCTTTGTGCATGATAATCATGCACTTGTTGAAGTGTAGGTAGGATCTGGGACTCTGTCACCAGGAGGCTGATCTGGTGGTTCTGGGTGGATAGTAGGGGGTCTGCATTTTTCGCAAGCCCCAGAGGTGATTCTAAGGCACGAGGTCCTTGAGTGATATATAAGCCCTTTATTTGCCTTAGAAACTTTCCTTCTACTTGTCCCAAGGTACTGACATCTGCTAAAAGGCCTTGATGTCTTCATGAAGTCATCATTATGGTGCTGCTCACAACTCATTATTCCCGCTACAAATCCAAGAGTTCCAATCTTCAGCATCTCTGTTGGGCAGAGATTTTCATGTTCAGCCACCTCCATGGATCAATGGCTAGTCTAGGAGTTGGCTGCCCTTGGGTCAAGTTCAAAAAAGTTGTGGCTAGAGTGAGGCCAGAGTCCTATGTACAGAAGATGGTCATCTCTGCTTGAGGTACTATTTCTCTCAGAAGGGGCTGTGCATGTGGGAAGCATTGTGACTGATCCACTCAGGACAGTGCTATCCAACATGGCTCTTACATGCTCATCTCTTTTTTTGGAGACTGCCCTGCTCAAGGTCACTGAAATATTTCTGGTAGAGTTGAAGTCACAATGGGTTTAGCAGCTCCCTATTCCACTGAGGAACATCAGCTTTCAAAATGCTGTGCTTATGTTAACAAAACTGACACACTCTTCATGAACCTTTGCTGATGTCATTGTTGAAAAATTGGTACCTGTTTTCTTCTCCCTTCCTAAATCTCTTTTGGTGATGAATATTCTTTTTTTTTTTTTAAAGATTTTATTTATTTATTTGACAGAGAGAGATACAGCGAGAGAGGGAACACAAGCAGGGGGAGTGGGAGAAGGAGAAGCAGGCTTCCCGCTGAGCAGGGAGCCCGATGTGGGGCCCGATCCCAGGACCCCGGGATCATGACCTGAGCCGAAGGCAGAGGCTTAATGACTGAGCCACCCAGGCACCCCATGGTGATGAATATTCTTTAGCCTGGTTTATATACTGTGGCACTCCTGACTTGAGCTCCAGTATATATGCCTTGAGTAAAAGTACATTTATTTCCCTTCTGTTTCATTTTTCACATGATTTTTATAGGAATATATTTTATAGTTTTTTAGCAAGAAAAAGTGAATAAGCACAGGTAAACCTGTTAAATATCTCTCTCCTCTGAGTGCAGTGGAATTTCTTTTAAATCTGATAAGTCTTTCTCATCAGCTTGACATTTCTTCCATCTTTTCCTTAGGTCACTCTTATTTTCTGGTTGGTTAAGAGTGTCTGTAGCATTCTACAAATGGCTCTCCCATAATAGGGCCTTGTAAAGCACATAGTATTGTCCTTTGCCTCAAATTGCAAATATTGTAAGAGTTTATTTCCATGATATGTGTTGGGGACTAGTATGATGTTGAAGCAAGAATACAGTGCTTGACACATAGTACATCCCATAAATGCAGTTGAATGAATTGATTAATGCTTGGATGCTGGGTGTCAAAAAGTTGAAGGTCTAGTTCCTACTATGCTACTTAAGAGTTCTGTTTTCTCAGGCAACTCTTTGTGAGCCTCAATTTTCTAATCTGTGAATGAGGAACTCAGAGTAGATCACTTCTTTCTGCTAAAAACACAATAATTCTAATATAGCCCAAAGCATAAAAGACACCCTGGGTAGGTGCGGTTGTATATTGAATATTTGCCTCGCCCCTCAGTTAGGATATTTTCAACTGCAGATTCAAAATAATAAAATCCCAGACTCAAATGGCTTAAACAATAAGGCATTTATTCTCTCATATAATAGGAAGATAAGAGGTAGTACAGGCTTTGCATTTCAGTGATTCAACAACTCAACAATGTCATCAGGAGCCCAGGAGCTTTCAGTCTCTGCTCAGTGATTTCCCATTTAGCTGGTTCTCATGGCAGTTATATGTAAATTAAAGCATCATGCTTCCTTTTTTACATCCACTGGGAGAGAGAAGAAAGCTTCCTAACCAACACAACAATATGATTCCTTTTCTGCAATCTATTTGGGCCAAGTGAAGACCTGTGTCCATCCTTGGACCACCTGAGTCCTGGGGCACTTGAGTGGAGTGATTGGATTGGACTGGTTATCTGGGGTAGAATGGACATTGGGGTGCCAACCACATGTCTACTGCATGTAATTAACCATTATGTATTTAGTTGTGCAGTGCTGAGTAGAAGGCAAAATCTACTTTCAAGTCTTTATACATCTACACATGCAGTGCAGTGTTACACCTGCCATTGTAACTGTGACAGACCAAGAACCCAGGTTCAAGTTGCCCACTGTAGAGTGGGTACCTTTGATATATTTCAATCCAACTTTGTCACCTTATAAAAGATTCAGCTGAAGTAAACAAAACAGTCCTTGCTGTTCTTGTGGGAGAGATAAGAAATAAATACCTGAAACAAAGTAAATGAGAGTACAAAGAAAGTGTATGTCAAGTGTCAAAGGAACCATAACAATAAATAACCAATTACTAGACACCTACTGTGTACCTAGGCATTGTGTTAGGTGCTTTGCATATGTGATTATATTTAATTCTTGCAACGACCTTATTAGGTAGATGGTGATATCACTATTTGATAAAGGAGAAAACTGAGGCTAAGATTAAGTACCATGCCCAAAGCCACTTAGCTAGTTAGTGCCAGGGAGTTTGAACCCAGAGCTGTCTCCAAAGCCCGTGCTCACTCTACTAAGTCAAGCTTTGGACAATAAGTGAAAGTTGGACCACAAACTTCCAACTAATTAAGCCATCTTATTATACTATCCAACCAATTATACCATCTTATTTTGATGATGGGCTGAAAGAGGGTATAATTAAGAGGACAAAAGTCACAGAATAAAAAGAGGTAGTTGTCGCTGGTTGGGTTCTTCAGACGATGCTGAAATGGAGATTGAGGTGCAAGATATTTATTGGAGATCAATGCTTGTGAGGGGAAAGAGCGAACAAAACTGGGCAGAGGAAGAAGTCAAACTATGATGGCGACCCAACAAAGCTGTGGCCAACCTGGAGGGGAGCACCAGAGTAAATATTGTCCTGCAGAACGTCCTGCTCCTGGCTGAAGAGTAAGGGCTTTATACCTTCACTTTGCTTAGCCACTGGATACAGGGCACCCTGGGAAAGCGTGACCTCAGTGAGCCGGCTCTCTGGAGCTGAGGCAGGCCCTGGAGAAGAAGCTGACAGCTGGAGGTCGTCTGCTAACCTTCCTCCTTGCAGCTAGGTGGTACATTTCTGTGTCTGTCATAGCATTGCCAGGGAAAACTGCCTATGTATCCCAATTCTGCCCATATTCTAGTTTGTCTCCAGTGAGTGTTCCTAAAAGTGGTGACTGGGGGCCTGTTTGACTAGGAGACTGGGTCTGATAAGACCACAGATGTCATTTCCATGCTTGTAAAATGCTTATAGGAGGCCATCTTTAAGTTTGGCTTCCTTTCTTTCAAACCGGGGTCTCCTTTACTCCTCCAAAATGCGATTTCACAAATGGGCTACACAAGACGGGAGTTAATGTTTTCTCATCACAGCAATACATGTCACCAGATTTCTTTGTTTTTCTGAAATTGTTAAATTTCTAGGATTAGGCTCTACTAAGGCAATTGCAGGATGTTCACAGGCTTTTACAGGTCAAAATGCTCCTCTCATGTAATATGTTGATTAGATTGATTGTAGTAATCATTTCACTCTGTATATTTATATCAAATCATCATGACTATATATGGTTTTTATTATTTAAAAAAAAGACAAATATCTGCCCAGTGATAAAGCCACTCTTGGTGTGGCTAAGAAAACAAATACACATTACGAAGTAAAGCGAGGATCAGATCAGTGCAAATTTGAATTCTGCATTATCAGTTACTGGTTGTATGACCTTAAGAAAGTTTCTCTCCAAAGCTGTGTCTTCCTTTGTAGAATGGATTAGCTGTCGCTGTTGCTGATGTTATTATGTTGGTTTCCAAACGTATAATCCTGTTGGTTATTCTCTGCCTGCATTCTAGAACTTGCTTCTTAAAATGTGGAGTTCAGATGTGAATATAATACGCTAGACCCAGTATGACCAAAGTGGCCTGTAGTGAGACTCAGCTGTCCTTGTTCCTGGACCATACACATGTATGAACCCAGGACAGGTCCGCAATAGCATGGTTCATAACCACACACATGCTTGGTTCCCTTATGATCAATATCTACAGACTTGTTTCTCACAAACTGCAGATAAGTCAGGTTTCCCCATGCCCGACCCTGATTCCTGTCTATCAAATACAATCGAATTAACCAAAAAGGAGGAGTTTATGTTTATTTCAGCTAAATTCCATGCTATTTGAAAAACAAGGGAGATATTTCTCACCTATTATACATCCCCTCTCTACCAGTTGTCTATGGTTTACTGGTCCATGCAAAGCAGGAAAAAAAAAAAAAAGCTTGTTCCTTTCCTTTGGGGACCCTGGCTGACTTCCTGACTCATCTGCAGAAGACTTGGTGAGCCAAGTGACCTGATGATGTTTTCATTCCCATACTGCCTACCTGCGTTTTTGTGTCACAATTAAGAGATATAAGAAAGTCTAAACCCACATTAATATCCTTATAGAACAGGGCTGAAGGAGAGGTGTGAACTCTCCCTTCTCACTCAGATATCATATGAAATAATCTTCCAACTTGCTTAGTGGCCAGACAAGTCTGGAGTAGCCCTTCCTGGCTCTCTAAGATGCTGGGGTGACTTGAACAGGAGACCAACCCCACACGGGTTAGTGGGGATTGGTGCAAACGAGCAGTTTGCACCTGTGAAAGAATCCTTCAACAGAGGCTTTGGGGCTGCCAATGAATTTTTAAAAACCACTCTTGCCTTTTGCTACCCAGAATGTGGTATTTTCCTTCATAAGCCTTACCAGGCTCCTGGGCTTGCTGGGTGGGCATGAGAGGCCTTGATCTACCCTGTCTGGGCTCCCAAACATTAAGCCAGCAGCAACCGTAGTTGGTGGAGGGGCCTGGCTTTTGGCAGGTTTCCACATCAGCTCTATTGGAGTGATAGTTGGAGGGGCTGTCATTAGGTACCTCTTAATGGCTTTCTTAAATGTGCTCACTTAAATTTATTTAGTTCCAGAGGTTCTCTGAGCAGCCATAACTATATTTCAAATAGCGATTTCTATAAATTAGAAATGCCATTTTTCTTCAGCCCAAGCATTTCAATGAACCAATTATTCAAAACCAAATTTAATGAAGTTCACTTTTTTTTCTTTCCTTCTGCAAGTGTACGTTCCTTGGGCCTGTAAAGAAACATGATGTTGCCATCGGATTGGCTGAACAGAGCTGATGGATGGGGCTGTCAGAATTTAGCTAATTTGGCTGTTAGGCCTTGGAAGGACTTGACAGCACTGGTGCCTTACATAATGATGTTTAGTGTCTGGTTTTGGGTTTGAACTTCACTTTCCCAAGTATTGGTAAACACACAGCTTTGCTCTGCTTTTGCAATACATACTCTCAGCTTAGTCCATTTCCTTTGGTAGAGGACAATTTTCAGGTGTGTCAATACTGCTAGTGCATTCTCTCTTTGTTCTAATTAGGCCCATATGCTAAGACTTACATTGTGTCTTTCAAGTGACCACCTTTGACTGTGACATTGAAAATCTAGGGTATGGGAGAAATAAAACATGCTTGAAAACCTAGAGTATAGAAAAAATAAAACCTGCAATATCTTACTTTACTTCCTTGGTTAAGGGTAAGGGTTCTAGCCAAAGGAATAAAACTCTGAGAGTTTGTCAGAGTAGTATAGGATGGGAAAAATTAGAAATTTGTTTATGATTTAAGACCCAAAATGTATTAAGAACATAAGATCAAATGTTAAGAGCCCAATATTGCCTGGACTTGAATCCTGGCATCATTACTTACTACTTGTGTGACCTTGAGTGAATTACTTAAACTCTCTAAACCTCAGTTTTCCCATTTATAAAATGGGAATGATAATCTTTTTTTTTTCTTCCCAGAGTTGTAATGAAGAGATAATGTTAAGTCGTTGCCCATTGCCTGAGTTGAAAGTACTCACTTCATGTTGGCTATTGTTACCATCAATTCAAGGGTAGAAGGTACTGTTGAATGATTGTTTCCCAGAATTCTTGGGCAAAGTAACCCCATGTGACAAAAACAAGTCATAAGGACCAATAAATGATTCCCTTCTTACCTTCCACAAATATTCATTGAGTTTAATAGGTGCATAGCACTGTAATGGGATTTCTGGCTATCCAAAAACTAACAATAACAAGAGAGCAAGGCCTTGTTCTCAAGGATTCCATAATCAAGATATGATTAGAATAAAAGATATATAAGGTATTTTTCAGCATAAAAGTCTTTTGTGACTGGGGGGGTCTCTTCACATTCAAAAAGGGTGTTTTTATCTTCTAACATATCCGGGGAATGCTGGGATGAATTTAATAGTGAAGTCTTTGGTTTGGGGTTTGTGGCTATATATGGAGGAATTTGGAAATACAGCCAGAACCTATTCCCCATCGCTACCTCAGGCTTTCAGGACCTGTCTCAGTCGTGGAGCTAAACTGAATGACAGAAGGATTTCCCCAGGTAGTATGGCTAACTCCTCAGCAATATGATAGGATTTGTGTTTTAGGGTGGCTGTCTACTATGGATAATCATTCCAATAGCTAATATTTATTGGGCACTTATTATGTGCCAAGCATTGTGCTAAGTACTCTATGTGCATATCTTATTTAATGCTTACACTCACCTTACAATATAGGCATTTTTAGAATCTTTAAAATTACCTAGGAGGAAATTGGAGCTAAGTGGGATGAAATAAGTGGCTGAGTTGGAACATCAGTCCAGATTGGCTGACTCCATATCTCATGCTCTTAACCACTGTGTACCATGCTTTTGGTCTTGGCCTTGCCCAGTACCAGCATGGTGGCATGGACTAGTCCTTTCTTCACTCTTGTTCTTACTCTTCCATCTACAAACTGAGTTGTGCTGGGCTCTAGCATTCTTCCAGTTATAACATTCTATGACTTTAGATGTTTCAAATGCTTTATTTCAAATAAAATATTGGCAATATCCACAAGCATGTAACTCATTTCCCTCTTTCTTCTCTCCTTTGACTTTCCCTTATACTACCTGATGATGGATTGCAGAGAAGTAATGTATACCTGCATTTTCTTTTTCTTTTTTCTTTCTTTCTTTTTTCTTTTTTTTGTTTTTAGTTTAAACTGACTTTTCAAATGGGTCACCAACACACTTTGGACATTGCTGGGCTCTGTGTCTGGTTCTAGCCCTGAAGGACACCCATCCTTGCCTACAGTGCTATCTGAGAGCAGCTCTCTGGGGACATTTGACAAGTCTTGGGTGAAGCAGGGTAAAGGGTCTGTTGGATAGAATGTTTTCAGCCAAGTTAGAGCTGAGACATGAGGAGAATAGATAACAGTTGACTCTCTATCATATAGAAAGATTTGACAATTTGGGAAGACTTGGGAATGTGTGATAATAAATATATAGTATAATTTTACTCAGATTTAGCCTATCACCCCTTCAGGTTTGATTATTAATGAGGAGGCTCTGAACACTGGAGAGTGATAAAGCTCTCCCTGCTCTCTAATAAATGATATGTGGAATTGAATGAAGTAAAAAGACATAGCAAAGAGAAAGGGAAGGTGAACTAGAGAAGCTTCAGGTCTAGTCCTCAGAAATAGTTAGTATAAACCTTTAACTTCTTAGAGATTTTAGTCTCTTTCTTGGAGCAATACATAATATAAATATAAACTTACCCAATGATTGTGTTTTTGACTAAAACAGCATTACAGAGTTTTTGACCATAACCCAACAATTAGTGGCTAAAGATGGGTGATAAACAAGAATCATTCATCTTTTATTTATATACTTAGTTACCCACTCAGTAATTTTAGCAAGTTATCTGAAGCTCAGTTCCTTTACCCCACTACCACCTAGCTAACTCCTTCCATTGGCCTGCGTTCAGCTTAATTATTTCTGGTTGGCTCCAAACTGTATTGGTGCCCTGATATGTGTTCTCAAAGGTCTTTAGCACTTCTCTTGTAATAGCACTTAACACATTCTATCGTAATTGTTTATTTCTCGGAGAGCTTTTGGCATTTTGCTCAGGACAATTCTTCATTGTGTTAAATTATTCCATATGTTGCTCAGTAAATGCCAGTGGATTATCCAGTCATTGAACAATCCAAGATGCCACCATTCATTTCCAAAGGCCCTATAGGGGCGAATATTTTTCCTAGTTGAGAACAAATGGAAGAATATAAATTGCAAGAAAGCAAGCATCATACACGCCTTGCTCAATATTGGATTCCTTGTACCTAGTGTGATGCATGGGACACAAACAGTGCTCAGTAAAAGAATATTTTATTGAATGAGTACAGTTTGGGACTGGTGTGGAGAGAGGGGAAGATAATAAAGCTGTTTGAAGTGCTGGTTGAGAGAATGCTCTACAATGCTGTCTGCCAGCCAGTTTGCTGCTAGTTTCGTTTTTCTAAATCTTTCTTCATTTGATCAGATGATAGAGGAGGGAGAATGGTAGAGAATAATGAGGTCAATGCTATATATTGAATTAGGATAGAGTAGGGGGCTTCTCCCACCAGTTTCATTTCATCTATCTTTTGGGAATCTGGAGATAAAATTTATGAAATATTGAAACATGGGGGTGTTTTTAGGAGTCATACTAAGATTTCCCTATTGATGGCTATTTCTCCTACTTAAGACAGAGTAACATCTCTCCTTCAGCCTTTGAAAAGCAGACACAAAGCCTGATAGATTTTTCAGTCCTCCGTCTGTGGCTGGGGTCAGAATTGTTCATGTAGGATTGTGTCTGAACTTTGGACAGCTGTTTGGTACTTTTACTTCAATTTCTTTCTTCGTACAATAAATTAGAAATTGCTAAAACCCAAGGACCTTGACATTTGAAGGCCACCATAAAAATATTTGAGAAGGCAAATTTTAGGAGACTCTGCTAAGCTGAATGTATTTGTTTCTTGGCTGCCTGACTCTTCAAAGACTGAGCAACTAGTTCCAGGCACCTTCTGAAACTTATACATAGAACATATAAAAATAAGGATGAAGGGATGGAGAACAAACAAAATTCCAACCATTAGAGTTATCATAACTGCCAAACATTAAGATTTGGCTTAGAGCTTCCTGGTCACAGGACAAAAATGGAAACACTGAAAGTTATAAAGTTCTCTTTTTTAACCAGTTTCCTCAGGTGGCAAAAAAAGAAAGATATATTTTTATTTTATCTGAGATGATAGAGATTTTACTATTAGAATATTCCAGAAGGTAAGGAAAGAGTAGAAACCCTCTCAGTAACCATATAGCCATGCCTCACTCAGCTCAAGTATTCATAATAGCATAGCAGTTTTAGTGACCTAAGAACAAACTTGAAGTGAGCTGCCTTCACGACTCAGACTTTTTCTGTCCTTTTTTATTTCCACTTCCTTACTAAGTGGATTGCCACTTCTCTGTATATCATGCATTCCATTTCCCTAGGAGAGAAAAACTGATTGGAATAGTTGATTATTAGCAATACAGAGAATTCCTATCAGGCGAATTCTCAAGCCAAGTCACCCCAGAGATCACTTCCCACCACACAGAACTCCATTTCAACCAGTTGTGGCTAAGTTGGCCTGGGAAAATGGAGAAAGAATGCCAACCTCTGGGTAAACATCTACCAGTAATAGTTTTCTCAGAAGAGAGCAGTGTAACTGGCAGAAACTTTGAGACTTCATGACCATTTGATACACTCTCCTTGTTAGAAAGGAGTAAGTCCATGTTGACTCCTTACTCTATGTCTGGGGCAAAGACACTTTCCATTCCTGGGATATAAGAAGACTAGGGTGTGTATTTGTTGCATTTCATCCAACTCATTCAGGGTGCCAGGAGAATGAATCCTGGGCTCCTGAGACTTTGTTTCAAGCAGTCATGCTAACAAGTTGAACAGGTGAGAGAATTTGAATAGCCAATATGTTGTTTTTTGCTACAAGGACTTAACTAGCACCAGTGAGAGAAACAACAGGCCTATAGAATCTAGAGATCCACTTGATGGTATATGTTCAAGTTACCTTTTTTGTTCATAGCTTAATTCTTCTGTTTTATTTCCCAAAGTCCTCTCCTTGGACCTTTTCTCAAGATGGAGATAGTAGATAAGTTGTGGCTCCACTTCTAATTACTATTTGCTTCATATTATGGACTGAATGTTGGTGTTCCCCCAAAATTCATATGTTGAAACCCTACCCCCCCCAACGTGCTGATATTAGGAGGTAGGGCTTTGGGGAGGTCATTAGGATTAGATGAGGTCATGAGGATGGAGCCCGCATGAATGGGATTAGTACCCTTATAAGAGACATCAGAGAACTTGCTTCTTCTCTCTGCTCTCCAATAGGTAAGGATATAACAAGAAATCTGCAGTCAGCAATGTAGAGGAGGGCCCTGACCAGAACCCAATGATGCTGGCACCCTAATCTTGGACTTACAGCCTCTAGAACTGTGAAAAAAAAATTTGTTGTTTACAAGCTATGCAGTCTAAGGTACGTTGTTATAGCAGCCTGAACTAAGACATTTGATCAGTATGTAGACTTTCTCATTTTAGTGCCAGGACAAGTAGCAGTGAGGTATCTACAGTGAAGTGTTTATCAAGACACATTTCCACTTTTTTAGCTTCCTACTCTGTTTTGGCTCCTCCTTACTCTTTAAGTAAGAAGAATGCAAACCTTTCCAAATTTCCTCTTGATTTCCCTTACTATATTATTTCCCTCTTTCATCATGATTTCTGACTGTGACCTGAATTTATTTACTCTTTATGTTTTTACCAACCAACTTTCATATCTTTGCTTCTCCTCTTATAACTAGGTCCCCTTCCATTTATAATATTGCTCATTCAATATGTAGCACTTTTACAGAAGTAACAAAGCTTTTCTTAGAATCCACTTTGAAAATAAGGTTCTGAAATGGATTCTTTGGGAATTGAGTAGCGCAGTTAAACAATTGGTGATGAGTTATATAAACACCCAGTGCTCCTGGGCAGGGAGCTGAGAAGTCATACATGAGATTCCCAAGAGTGGAAATATATGAATTCCACTTTTTACCTTGGTTTTTTTTTTTTTTTTTTTTTTTTGGCCCTGTATTTCCTGCCTGTGACAGATTTATCCCAATAATCTGTCCCTTTGTTGTTGTTATCCAGGATAGTTTCTCGAGATGGGAAATGTCAAGTCAAATAGTGTGACAGGACTTGCTGAATGACTGAGTCAACTCTTGACCACCAATGGCATTGTCAACCATGGCTGCTGAATTAATGAGGAAAATTAAAACTCATTTTTCAGAGGTCAAGAGAAGCTCACTTTTATAATTTGACTTCATGTGATTAATGACCATTTTTCCACCCTTTATTTTAACATCTTTGATATTGAAAACTACCTGCAACAGAACACCATTTAAGATCAATGACCCGTGTCAGAGACACTGTTCAAATTTGAGAGGTGGCACCTTAGAAGGAACTGGATGGTAAATGATCTGTGCTGGAATCCTAGCTATGTGACCTTGGGCATATCATCGAACCTTTTAAAGCCTTGGGTTGTTGTTGTTGTTTTTTTTTAATCTATAAAAGTAAGGTCATAATCTTACTTTATTTCACTGATCAAATAACATGATTAATAGAAAGTTTGTGATCTGTAAGGCACATTACAAATCTGCATATGGCCATGTATTTAGTTTTTCTGTTTTTTTTTTTTTTTTGCTTAAAATTATCTCTAAAAACATTATTGATCTAATTTTTCTTAAAGATCTTAGTGCTATATTTGATCTGCTTTTGATAGGCAAGTGCTATTAAGAGATATTTCATTAGGAATAGGATACTTCCAAACAAAAGACAAGAAGATTTTCCTTTATTTTATTTTATTATTTTTTTATTATGTTCAGTTAACCACTGTTTAGTACATCATTAGTTTTTGATGTAGTGTTCAATGATTCATTAGTTGCATATAACACCCAGTCGACAATAGCCAAACTGTGGAAGGAGCCAAAAATTTTCCTTTAAACAAAAGGATTCACTAAATTCCAAAAAGATTGTCCAGAACTCTGAATAGGAGTACATCTACTTAAGTGATATGGCTGTATTAGTTATCTTTGCTATATAACAAATTAGTACAAATTTAGCAGCTTAAAACAACAAATGTTTTTCATCTCACAGTATCACTGGGTCAGGAATTCCGCATAGGTGGGTGACTCTGGCCCAGCATCTCATGAGTTTGTAGTCAAGATGTCAGTTGGAGTTACAGTCATCTAAAGCCTTGAACATGGCTGTTGGCAGGAACCCTTAGTTCATTGCTGCTTGTTTTTTAGAGGCCTCAGTGTTTCACCTTATAGACCCATCACTAAGGTTATTTGAGGGTCTTCACAAAATGGCAACTGGCCAGAGAGACTGATACAAAAGAGAGAGGAGAAGTAACAATGCATCTTATGACCTAGTCTCTAAGACCATACACTGCTACTTCCATTGGGGTTGCCAGCTATAATACAATTCAAATTAAAATTTGAATTTCAGATAAACAACAAATAAAAAGTTTTAGTATAAGTAATATCCTATGTAACATCTGGCATATATTTATACTAAAAAATTCATTATTTATCTCAAATTCAGATTTAACTGGGCATCCTTTATTTTTTCCTCAGTTCATAGTACATTTATCTTAGAAAATGACATAGGGAAAGACATTAGGGTTCGAAGCCAATGGCCAAGGAAGAATTCTTGAGATGTCTTTGGTGCAAAAAACGTGGTTTTATTAAAACACGGGGACAGGACCCTTGGGCAGAAAGAGCTGCACCAGGGTCATGAGGAGTGGCCCATTATATACTTTCAAGTTGGGAGGGGGTTTGGGATAGTGTAAGTCTCTAAGGAATTTTGGAAGCAAAGTTTCTAGGACCTTTGGGGGGCTAGCTATTGTTGGGAAAGGGTCATTTATTACCATCTAATAAAACCTTAGTCATGAGACAGTTCAGATAAATATTGGTGGGCCATATGCTTGGGGAATGATTGCCAACGTGTATCTTGTGGGGTTTAGAGATAAAAGACGTTTCCAAAAGAATTTTTATACGTTAAAGTAGACTTACAGGATCCTGGGGCGGGGAGGGGGGTGGGGGTTGGGCTAGGATTGCCTTTTGCCCTTAGCGAAGTGTCAATATTGAGGCAGTTGAGTCCCTAGAGGAGTGTTACTCTGCCTGTTTCAAGGACTTGTTAATGGGCTCTAGATAGTAAGGAAGTTTAACGATTTTTCTTCTGCCTCTGTTTCCCACATTAGAAAACATATTGAATCAGACCACTCCTTCCTTGCTGTGTGTATTACTGTCCTCCACTTGTTAAAACATACAGTCAAATATATCTTTGTCCATCATTGCTTCAAAGAACCATTTAGAGTCAAACTCTAGGAATCTTAGTCCTATTTCCATTTTTTGCCCCCCCCTTACTTCACTTGGTTTGTCAAACTCTAGCTCTTTTCCTATGCAGATTTTCAGTCAGTAACCATCAATCTGAGGAATGCTTTCTGCTGCGGCCACCTACCAGTTTGTTTCACCACTGCTAGCAGGCTGGGGCTGGGCCTGAATCCAAACCACTGCATTTACCACTCTTATGGTAATGCTGCATTATTGGAGGAAGGGGAATTTAGAAGGGCACTGACCCCAAAAGTTCTCAGTACTTCTTACTTATCAGGAAATGGGAAAAAAGGAAAGGTTTTTCTCTGGGTATTACTTTGGTTGGTTAGTTTGGTTTTTTTGGCTCCTGAAAAGGATTTTCTTAGGATCATGTCTCATTTCCTATATAGGCTATAAACTTCAAAGAGAGTGAGCCAGGAGAAAAATATGGCACCAGAATTTTTTTTTTTTTTTTAAAGATTTTGTTTGTTTATTTATTTTAGAGAGAGAGAGAGAGTGCACACGCACGCTGCCAGGGGGACGGGGCAGCTGGGGAGGGAGAGAATCTCAAGCAGACTCTGAGCTGAGTGCAGAGCCAGAGGTGGGGCTCCAACTCAAGACCCTGAGATCATGACCTGAACCAAAACCAAGAATCTGACGCTTAACCAGCTGAGCCACCCACGTGCCCCAGGCACCAGATTTGATTTCACAGTGTCTCTATTCTTCCCAGACCCCAAACTGGGGATTCATTGCATAAAGAGAATTTGTTTTTCCATTGTTTTCTTCTTGAGAAAGAAGAGATGATTTTGAAAGTCAATGACTTCTTTCAATGTCTTTGATAACTTTTCAAAGTCTGATACAGTGCTTGATGAAAGCAAGTCTCTTGTTAGGTTCCAGGGTACTTTTCTTATTGATAGAATATAGGGAAAAATTTCAAAGTTCAGTGGAGTAAAAGCCAGCAGAAATGACCAATTTAGGCACCAAAAAAGGAAAAAAGCTATTAAAAATTTAAATAGAATAGTTCATACTTGTGTGTGTGTGTATTCCAGTTTTCATTATGGGTAACATAAAAACAGTATCAGAAAGAATTGCTTTTTTTTTAAAAGATTTTATTTATTTGACAGAGAGACATAGCGAGAGAGGGAACACAAGCAGGGGAATTGGGAGAGGGAGAAGCAGGCTTCCCGTAAAGCAGGGAGCCTCATGTGGGGCTCTATCCCAGGACCTTGAGATCATGACCTGAGCCGAAGGCAGACGCTTGACGACTGAGCCACCCAGGCACCCAAGAATCACTTTTACAATGCAATTCAGAATTACAGTTTTAACAATACACAAAAATTTTACAGTAATTCAGATTTTGGCATGATAATGACTATACATATTGGATAAATACACTTTTATTTCTCAGGAAGATTATATGAAAGTTATTAAACATTTATGAAAGCATATTTAACTTTCACTTAAATATATGGGCCATTCATTTAGTTTCTTTCAGAATGACTTGTTCTTATTCTTTACCTTAATTTATGAGGGAATTTAAGAAGATATCCATGTTTTTGAAGCTTAAGATGACCATTCCTGCACTTTTCATTAAAATGCATCCTGTTTTTATTTTTTTAAATCTGGCACTCTAACTTCCTTTTTACATTATCTGTTAGAAACTAGTCACCAAGTCCAGCCTACACTCAAGGGGAGGGGAATTGAGTTCTACCTCTTGGGAGTGAGAACTAACAAAGAATTGTGAACATATTTTTTAAACCACCATAATGGCATAATGGAGAGAATGTGGACTTTTAAGGCTGACAGACATTGGGTTCAAATCCTATTTCTTCTATTCATTAGCTGTGTCACCCTAGGCAAGTCATCTGTCTTCTCAGAGCCTCTGTTTCCTTATGTGTGTATTGGAAATAGTAATGCCTTCCTGCTAAAGGGTTATACAAAAGCCATTTCCAACCTTCTCTCTTGCTGGATCCCACCACACAGGCTGAAAAGCTTAATATTCACATCCCCAGCTTTCTTCGCAGCTAGGGATGGCTAGGTGCCCCAGCAGTGGTCCCTGGAAAAGAATAGAAGTGTGCTAAGTTGGGGCCTTCTGCAGGAAAGCTTTCACTTTCCTTATATAAAGGTGCAGACCTCTGTTGGCACCAGCATCTGATTGGCAGAGTCTAGGTCACATCCCCATGCCCTAGTGGGAAGGGAAGTTAAGAAAAAAGTGGCTAGCACTTTCAGCTTCTGGGAAGGCAATCTTTTGATATGATTGCCATATATATATATATATATGACATTGTGCTTTATAATAAGAAATATTTATTTCATCTTCATCCCCATTTCTGGCACAGAGACCCTAAAACCCTTGGACTTCCTAAGTGAGGACAGCAACTACAAAGATATCTTTTGTTATGTTAATAAGTTAACTTTTAGAAATCCCCTAACCTTAGAATGGAAGCTAGTTGCCAGGGGAAACCGACCCGGTGGTTAGAGGGTTGGAACTTTCAGTCCTACCCCTCCACTTTACCTTCCCCACACCCTGACCTCTGGGGAGGGAAGAGGGACTGGAGTTTGAGTTCAATGACCAATGGCCAGTGCTGTGATCAATAATGGCTATGTAATGAAGCTGCCATAAAAACCCAAAAGGGTTTGGTTCAGAGAGCTTCTGGGTTTGTGAACACGTGGTTTTTCAGGGAGAGTGGTGTGCTTGGAGAGGGCAGGGAATCTTCTTGCCCTTTCCCTGTACATTGCCCTATGCATCTCTTTCATATGCCTGCTGCTGAGTTAAATCCTTTAAAATAAATTGGTAGTCTAGTAAGTAAAATGTTGTTCTGAGTTCTGTGAGCCACTCTGGCACATTAATCAACCCAAGGAGGGTGTCGTTGGAACCTCCAGTCTGTAGCCAGTTGGTCAGAAGCACAGATGGCGACCTGGGCTTTGCATCTGAAGTGGTTTGGGTGGGTACAACCTTATAGGACTGAGCCCTTAACCAATCTTCAGATGGATAGTTAGAATTGAGTTCAGTTGTAGGACACCTAGCTGGTATTGGAGAATTGTTTGGTGCGGGGGAAAAACCCACACAGTGAAATTGGGTGCAGAATCATTAATATAAAATTAATTTGTGTTTTTAGACTTTATAGATGCTCTGTAGTTAAATGTCAGACAATATAAAGAGTGAGTAAAAATAGTAAAGATATAGAGATAAAACCTGAAAAACGCAATTCTCCTTGAATAAGTGATGTGCATTTCTGCCAAATTAGCCAATATGAGTAATTTGCATTGATCATAAAAATGAAGTCAAGAGGGAGGAACAGTATAGCATAGTAGTTAAGAGGATAGCCTCTGTAATTCCCATTCTGGCTATATGACTTGGTGCATCATTTATCTTGTAGAGACTTGATTTCCTTATCTGTAAAATGGGGTTTTCTTGTCTTAGGATCAAGCAAATTTTCCATATAAAAAGAGCTCAAAAACTGTTAGTTGTAATTATTCAGGAGTGAATTAAATATAGGAATGAGTAAGAATTGGTCTCAATGGAGGGAAATTCTCTTTGAATAGCTAATCACAAAGAACCTCTAGCATCTATGTGTCTGGGTTTGATGAGTTATACATGTGAGGGATGTAATTTGTCTTCTATGAAGCACTGGCAGATCATCATCAGATTGTACCCCATATCCTCTATATGGGAAGCCATTAGAGGTCCAGTGATGAACCACACATTAGAAAGCTTGGTTTGAGTGTCTCAGGGAGCTATTGCTATAATAATGCTGCATGACAAACCACTCCAGAGTCAGTGGCTCACAATAATTAGCATTTATTTTTGACTTATACATGTCTGAGTTAACTGGGTCTGCTCCATGAGTTTCTCATTTTCCTTGGATCAGCAGCTAGTTACTAATTACCAGGATATGCTCTTCTCATGGCAAAAGACATGAGCACAAGAAGACAAACCCAACCATTCAAGTGCATTTCAAGCCATTGATTGTCTCAGGACTGTGGATATCCTGCTGGGTAAAACAAGACACATGGCCAAGTCCAAAGTCCAAGGGCAGAGGCAGTACTCTTCTCTAGCTGCAAGGCCATAGCAAGGGTGTGGATGTGTAGTACAAGTACAGAGAAATGAAGAATTGAGATCAATGACTGGATTTATCATAGAATCATAGCTCTGTTTTGAGGTTTTGGCTGTGTATTTATGGGTAGGTCATATTTATGGGCCTTTGTTTTTTTATTTGTAAAGTGAAGAGGTTGAATTTGATCAGCTGTTCTGAGCTCAGTATTAGAATCACCAGGGGGAGATTTAAAAAAAAAAAAAAAAACACCAATTGCTTGGGCTCCACCCAAGGCTAATGAAATCATATTCTTTAGGGGGTAAGGCTCAAGCATTGGTATGTTTATAAAACTTTCTAGATGATCCTACGATACAGCCAGGATCAAGAACTACTGTGTGAGACAGTTTCTAATGTTTTTTCTCTTCTAAAGCTCGTTTAGATTCTAATAGGACTGGCTGATTGGCCATCATGACTTTTTCAAGATTGACATGCTGTTTGGTAGAGTAAAACAGTTTGTATCCTTTAATAATTGCTGAGTTTTCCCATAAATAGCAGCAACTATATTGTTTTCTCTCAGTTCCTTTGCTTGAATACATTCCTGCATTTCCCCAAATGTCTTCTTCCTTTTTTCCCCCCACCTATTGCAGCTGCTGGAAAGTTTTCTGAAATAAATGAGAGCTCTTCTCCCTCTTCTCTGTCATTTATTTTCTAGATCTTGCTTAAATTATACTTCAAATGCTGCTTTCCCCCTTTGCCACTTAGAACTAGTAAGTGTCACCCACCTTCCCATCAAGGTTGGCAGTGATGATTAGCACACCCCCACATGCTGCCACTCTTTACCCACCTACCCCAGTGTCAGCCTGTGCAAGGGAATTTACATTTCTACAGCAGCAACTCTAAGACCCGTTGAAAGGGGCTCTGGAATGAAATGCAGCATAAATATTTTCTGTGCATTTCAGAGATGCTATAGAAGAGATACTTGCAATGGATGGGAGGGGAGACAAGTGACCAAGAAGTTTTCATTCCCTGCAAGGACTCCATGAATATTGTGGGAAATATATGGTTAATTAACCATGATCATATTTTATGATTCTTTATTGGCTCTCTCTGGCAAGTTCCTTATTTTCTTCCTCACTAACAAGAATTATAATATGGGGTATGTAAGTGAATGAAAAATTCACAGATCTGAGGTCACTGAGAAATTAATTAATGAGAATTTTCTATTTTGCCTTTTCCTCTTCTCCCTCATCTTTTATCATTATACTATTTATTTGAAACTATTATATCCCATCAATTCTAAGGTGCATTTTTTTTCCCCCAGAATTTTCTCTCTCTGCAATATGGATGTGTCTCATGGTTGGTGGTGTCTTACAATTAATTGGCAGAAATTTTTTTCTTGGGGGCACATGCAATAATGGTGCACCTGGATGACGTCTTAAAGTCAATGAAATAAGACATTGTCTAGGCTTTGTGCTAAGTCTGTCGCATACATTTTCTCATTTAGTCCTTATAATAATCTAGTGATTAATTAATTGATCAGTACATTTCTTCCTATTAAAATTATTCATTGAGGTAATATAATTAAAAATAATAATTAACATCTATTGAGTAGGCATTATGTAAGATGTTTACAAATACTGTCTGTACTTAGGATGATCCTGGGAAGTAGGTATTGATATTATTTGCATTTTTATAGATCAGTCAGAGAGGCATTCATAGGTGAGGAAACTTGCCAAAGTCATAGAGTTGGTAGAAAGTAAGACAAGACTCAAATCCCAGTTGCTTTGCCTTCAAAGCCTGTGCTATTAACCATCACCCTACATTGCCCCAAATGTTTATTACTATTATAATTATCATTGGTGAAGTACTTTACCATTTACAATAAGCTTTCTCAAGCACCCAATTTTATCTCAGCCTAATAACTTGGCAAATGCAAATTCTTACATATCTTTTGCACTTAAAGATGTAAAACGCTGCTGAAAAACATTCTTAAAAGCCCGCTTAAAAAGATATTAGCAGGGGTGGAGCAAGATGGCGGAGGAGTAGGAGACCTGGATTTCGTCTCCTCTCAGGAATTCAGCTGGATAGGGATCAAACCATTCTGAACACCTACAAACTCAACAGGAGATCGAAGAAAAGAATAGCAACAACTCTCTGAACAGAAAAGCGACCACTTTCTGGAAGGTAGGACGTGCGGAGAAGTGAATCCGAGGTGATATTCGGGAGGATAGACGGTGGGGGAGGGGCCTCCGTCCACCGCTTCTGGCAAGTGATAGAGCCGCAGAGCACAGAATCGGAACTTTTAGAAGTCGGCTCTGCTGAGGGACGTCGCTCCAGTAGCTAAGCGGGGGGTGGAATCCTAGTGGGACAGTGTGGTCTCAGGACCCTCGGGGTCACAGAAAGACCGGGGGTGCCTGAGTGCGGCAGAGCTCCCAGGTATCGGATCGGGGAAGCCGGCTGCAGAGACGGAGCTGAGGCGCGGGCTCTCAGCTCAGGGTTGCCATAGACCGTGATCCGCGGCACAGTCGGGCCACTGCTCCTCCAGCAGGGACCCAACAAGCGGCAGATCTGGGGAAACTCACCTTCTTCCCCTGGGAAGAGTGGCACGGGAGCGCACTGCAGGGATCTGCTGGGTTTGGAGACTCCACACGGGGTCGGGTGCCAGAGATAGAAATGCTCGGTCACAGGCCGGGTGAGCACAGAGTGTGGCCGGAGACCGGGGAGATGGGAGTGACTGACGGCTTTTCTCTGGGGGCTCACTGAGGAGCAGGGCCTGAGTTCTCGGCTCCTCCGGGGCAGAGATTGGGAGGCCAACATTTTCGCTCTCCTCCTCCAAAGCTGTACGGAAAGCTTGCAGGGAACAAAAGCTCCCGAGAGCAAACCCGAGCAGATTACTTAGCCCGGACTGGGCAAGGGCGGGCCAATTCCACCTCCAGCAAAGACTTTTGGAAACCACGGCAACAGGCCCCTCCCCCAGAAGGTCAGCGAGAACAGCCAGCCAAGACCAAGTCTACGGATCAATGAGAACGGCACAACTCCAGCGCTACGGGAATAATGCACATAGAATTCATGGCTTTTTTACCATGATTCTTTAGTCTTTCAAAGTTAATTTTTTTTTAACTGTCTTTTTTTTTTTTTGAATTTTTCTTTTTCCCTTTTTCAACCAACATCTTATCAATCCCTTTTTTAAAAAAATTTTTTTATTTTTCATTTTTAGAGTCATATTCTATCCCTTCATAGTAGTTACCCATATTTTTGGCATAAATATATAAGTTGTTCTCTCTTTAAAATTTTGGGATAGTTTCTTCTAAGAGATCAAAATATACCCTAAATCTCTAGTGTATGGTTTTTTTCTACTCTCCTGCTTGATCACATTCTCTCCCTTTTTTTTTCTCTCTTTTTTTAAAATCCTCTTCTTTCTTTTTTCAAACAACTTCTTATCAATTCCTTTTATAAAATTTT
>NW_022589716.1:34317619-34410121 GCF_004348235.1 Phoca vitulina | reverse complement strand
TTTTTTGAATTTTTCTTTTTCCCTTTTTCAACCAACATCTTATCAATCCCTTTTTTAAAAAAAATTTTTTATTTTTCATTTTTAGAGTCATATTCTATCCCTTCATAGTAGTTACCCATATTTTTGGCATAAATATATAAGTTGTTCTCTCTTTAAAATTTTGAGATAGTTTCTTCTAAGAGATCAAAATATACCCTAAATCTCTAGTGTATGGTTTTTTTCTACTCCCCTGCTTGATCACATTCTCTCCCTTTTTTTTTCTCTCTTTTTTTTAAATCCTCTTCTTTCTTTTTTCAAACAACTTCTTATCAATTCCTTTTATAAAATTTTTTATAATTTCCATCTTTACAGTCATATTCCATCCCTTCATCATATCAACTCTTATTTTTGTACATATATAAGTTTTTCTTTCTTTAAAATTTTGGGAGGGACTTTCTTTTAACAGACCAAAATACACCCAAAATCTAGTGTGTGGCACTGATCTATATACCAGCCTGATCATATTTGATCACATTCTGTTTTTTTTGTTTTGTTCTGTTTTTGTTTGTTTTTATCTTTATCTTTTTCTTTTTCATTTTCTTTTCTTTTTCTTTTTTCTCTCTTTCCCTTTCTTTTCCCACTGCTTCAGGACTTTTCTGATTTGTTTAGAGTATATTTTCTGGGGACGTTGTTACCCTGTTAGCATTTTGTTCTCTCATTAATCTATTCTCCTCTGCACAAAATGACAAGACGGAAAAAATCACCTCAACAAAAAGAACAAGAGGTAGTACCGACTGCCAGGGACCTACTCAATACGGACATTAGTACGATGTCAGATCTAGAGTTCAGAATCATCACTTTAAAGATACTAGCTGGGCTTGAAAAAAGCATGGAAGTTATTAGAGAAACCCTTTCTGGAGAAGTAAAAGAACTAAAATCGAACCAAGTAGAAATCAAAAAGGCTATTAATGAGGTGCAATCAAATATGGGGGCGCTAACTGCTAGGATAAATGATGCAGAAGACAGAATCAGTGATATAGAAGACCAAATGATGGAAAATAAAGAAGCTGAGAAAAAGAGAGATAAACAACTACTGGATCACAAGGGCAGAATTCGAGAGATAAGCGATACCATAAGACGAAACAACATTAGAATAATTGGGATCCCAGAAGAAGAAGAAAGAGAGAGGGGGGCAGAAGGTATATTGGAGCAAATTATAGCAGAGAACTTCCCTAATTTGGGGAAGGAAACAGGCATCAAAATCCATGAAGCACAGACAACCCCTCTCAAAATCAATAAAAATAGGTCAACACCCCAACATCTAATAGTAAAACTTACGAGTCTCAGAGACAAAGAGAAAATCCTGAAAGCAGCTCAGGACAAGAGATATGTAACCTACAATGGTAGAAACATTAGATTGGCAACAGACCTATCCACAGAGACCTGGCAGGCCAGAAAGGACTGGCAGGATATATTCAGAGCACTAAATGAGAAAAGTATGCAGCCAAGAATACTATATCCAGCTAGGCTGTCATTGAAAATAGAAGGAGAGATAAAAAGTTTCCAGGACAAACAAAAACTAAAGGAATTTGCAAACACGAAAAGAGCCCTAAAGAAATCTTGAAAGGGGTCCTTTAAGCAAAGAGAGAGCCTAAAAGCAACATAGACCAGAAAGGAACACAGACAATATACAGTAACAGTCACTTTACAGGCAATACAATGGCACTAATTCCTATCTTTCAATAGTTACCCTGAATGTAAATGGGCTAAATGCCCCAATCAAAAGACACAGGCTATCAGATTGGATTAAAAAATAAGACCCATGGATATGCTGTCTGCAAGAGACTCATTTTAGACCCAAAGACACCCCCAGGTTGAAAGTGAGGGGGTGGAAAACCATTTACCATGCTAATGGACACCAAAAGAAAGCTGGAGTGGCAATCCTTATATCAGACAAATTAGATTTTAAGCCAAAGACTGTAATAAGAGATGAGGAAGGACACTATATCCTACTTAAAGGGTCTATCCAACAAGAAGATCTAACAATTGTAAATATCTATGCCCCTAACATGGGAGCAGCCAATTATATAAAGCAATTAATAACAAAAGCAAAGAAACACATCAACAACAATACAATAATAGTGGGGGACTTTAACAGCCCCCTCACTGAAATGGACAGATCATCTAAGCAAAAGATCAACAAGGAAATAAAGACTTTATTTTTTTTTTTTAGAGTTTATTTATTTATTTGAGAGAGAGAGAATGAGAGAGAACACATGAGAGGGGATAAGGTCAGAGGGCAAAGCAGACTCCCTGCTGAGCAGGGAGCCCGATGCGGGACTCGATCCAGGGACTACAGGATCATGACCTGAGCCGAAGGCAGTCGCTTAACCAACTGAGCCACCCAGGTGCCCGGAAATAAAGACTTTAAATGACACACTGGACCAAATGGACTTCACAGACATATTTAGAACATTCCATCCCAAAGCAATGGAATACACATTCTTCTCTAGTGCCCATGGAACATTCTCCAGAGTCGATCACATCCTAGGTCATAAATCAGGTCTCAACGGGTACCAAAAGATTGGGATCATTCCCTGCCTATTTTCAGACCACAATGCTTTGAAACTAGAACTCAATCACAAGAGGAAAGTCGGAAAGAACTCAAATACATGGAGGCTAAAGAGCATCCTACTAAAGAATGAATGGGTCAACCAGGAAATTAAAGAAGAATTAAAAAAATTCATGGAAACCGATGAAAATGAAAACACAACTATTCAAAATCTTTGGGATGCAGCAAAGGCAGTCCTAAGAGGAAAGTATATAGCAATACAAGCCTTTCTCAAGAAACAAGAAAGGTCTCAAGTACACAACCTAACCCTACACCTAAAGGAGCTGGAGAAAGAACAGCAAATAAAGCCTAAACACAGCAGGAGAAGAGAAATAATAAATTTCAGAGCAGAAATCAATGAAATAGAAACTAAAAGAACAGTAGAACAGATCAACGAAACTAGGAGCTGGTTCTTTGAAAGAATTAACAAGATTGATAAACCCCTGGCCAGACTTATCAAAAAGAAAAGAGAAATGACCCAAATAAAATCATGAATGAAAGAGGAGAGATCACAACCAAGAGCGAAGAAATACAAACAATTATAAGAACATATTATGAGCAACTCTATGCCAGCAAATTAGATAACCTGGAAGAAATGGATGCATTCCTAGAGATGTATCAACTACCAAAACTGAAGCAGGAAGAAATAGAAAACCTGAACAGACCTATAACCACTAAGGAAATTGAAGCAATAATCAAAAATCTCCCAACAAACAAAAGCCCAGGGCCAGATGGCTTCCCAGGGGAATTCTACCAAACATTTAAAGAAGAATTAATACCTATTCTTCTGAAACTGTTCCAAAAAATAGAAATGGAAGGAAAACTTCCAAACTCGTTTTATGAGGCCACCATTACCTTGATCCCAAAACCAGACAAAGACCCCATCAAAAAGGAGAACTAGAGACCAATATCCCTGATGAACATGGATGCAAAAATTCTCACCAAAATACTAGCCAATAGGATCCAACAGTACATTAAAAGGATTATTCACCACAACCAAGTGGGATTTATCCCTGGGCTGCAAGGTTGGTTCAACATCTGCAAATCAATCAACGTGATACAATACATTAACAAAAGAAAGAACAAGAATCATATGATCCTCTCAATAGATGCAGAAAAAGCATTTGACAAGGAACAGCATCCTTTCTTGATCAAAACTCTTCAGAGTATAGGGATAGAGGGTACATACCTCAATATCATAAAAGCCATCTATGAAAAACCGACAGCGAATATCATTCTCCATGGGGAAAAACTGAGAGCTTTCCCCCTAAGGTCAGGAACGCGGCAGGGATGTCCACTCTCACCACTGCTATTCAACATAGTATTAGAAGTCCTAGACACAGCAATCAAACAACAAAAAGAAATAAAAGGCATCCAAATTGGCAAAGAAGAAGTCAAACTCTCACTCTTTGCAGATGATATGATACTTTATGTGGAAAACCCCAAAGACTCCACCCTAAAACTGCTAGAACTCATACGGGAATTCAGTAAAGTGGCAGGATATAAAATCAATGCACAGAAGTCAGTGGCATTCCTATACACCAACAACAAGACAGAAGAAAGAGAAATTAAGAAGTTGATCCCATTTACAATTGCACCCAAAACCATAAGATACCTAGGAATAAATCTAACCAAAGAGGCAAAGGATCTGTACTCAGAAAACTATAAAATACTCATGAAAGAAATTGAGGAAGACACAAAGAAATGGAAAAACGTTCCATGCTCA
The DNA here is from genome assembly GCF_004348235.1 of Phoca vitulina. Taxonomy (NCBI): domain Eukaryota; kingdom Metazoa; phylum Chordata; class Mammalia; order Carnivora; family Phocidae; genus Phoca; species Phoca vitulina. The sequence continues at coordinate 34,405,805 of NW_022589716.1, read as the reverse complement.
TGGATTGGAAGAACAAATATGCTGAAGATGTCAATGCTACCTAGAGCAATCTACACATTCAATGCAATCCCCATCAAAATACCATCCACTTTTTTCAAAGAAATGGAACAAATAATCCTACAATTTGTATGGAACCAGAAAAGACCCCGCATAGCCAGAGGAATGTTGAAAAAGAAAAGCAAAGCTGGCGGCATCACAATTCCGGACTTCCAGCTCTATTACAAAGCTGTCATCATCAAGACAGTATGGTACTGGCACAAAAACAGACACATAGATCAATGGAACAGAACAGAGAGCCCAGAAATGGACCCTCAACTGTATGGTTAGCTAATCTTTGACAAAGCAGGAAAGAATGTCCAATGGAAAAAAGACAGTCTCTTCAACAAATGGTGTTGGGAAAATTGGATAGCCACAGGCAGAAGAATGAAACTGGACCATTTCCTTACACCACACACAAAACTAGACTCAAAATGGTTGAAAGACCTAAATGTGAGACAGGAGTCCATCAAAATCCTAGAGGAGAACACAAGCAGCAACCTCTTCGACCTCAGCCGCAGCAACTTCTTCCTAGAAACATCGCCAAAGGCAAGGGAAGCAAGGGCAAAAATGAACTATTGGGACTTCATCAAGATAAAAAGCTTTTGCACAGCAAAAGAAACAGTCAACAAAACCAAAAGACAACCGACAGGATGGGAGGAGATATTTGCAAATGACATATCAGATAAAGGGCTAGTATCCAAAATCTATAAAGAACTTATCAAACTCAACACCCAAAGAACAAATGATCCAATCAAGAAATGGGCAGGAGACATGAACAGACATTTTTCCAAAGAAGACATCCAAATGGCCAACAGACACATGAAAAAGTGTTCAACATCGCTCGGCATCAGGGAAATCCAAATCAAAACCTCAATGAGATACCACCTCACACCAGTCAGAATGGCTAAAATTAACAAGTCAGGAAACGACAGATGTTGGCGGGGATGCGGTGAAAGGGGAACCCTCCTACACTGTTGGTGGGAATGCAAGCTGGTGCAGCCATTCTGGAAAACAGTATGGTGGTTCCTCAAAAAGTTGAAAATAGAGCTACCATATGATCCAGCAATTGCACTCCTGGGTATTTACCCCAAAGATACAAAAGTAGGGATCCGAAAGGGTACGTGCACCCCGATGTTTATAGCAGCAATGTCCACAATAGCCAAACTGTGGAAAGAGCCAAGATGTCCATCGACAGATGAATGGATAAAGAAGAAGTGGTATATATATACAATGGAATATTATGCAGCCATCAAAAGGAATGAGATCTTGCAATTTGCAATGACGTGGATGGAACTGGAGGGTATTATGCTGAGCGAAATAAGTCAAACAGAGAAAGATATGTATCATATGACCTCACTGATATGAGGAATTCTTAATCTCAGGAAACAAACTAAGAGTTGCTGGAGTGGGGTGTGGGATGGGAGGGATGGGGTGACTGGGTGATAGATACTGGGGAGGGTATGTGCTCTGGTAAGCGCTGTGAATTGTGCAAGACTGTTGAATCTAAGATCTGTACCTCTGAAACAAATAATGCAATATATGTTAAGGAAAAAGAAAAAAAAGAAAATAGCAGGACGGGAAGAATGAATGGGGGGAAATCGGAGGGGTAGACGAACCATGAGAGACAATGGACTCTGAAAAACAAACTGAGGGTTCTAGAGGGGAGGGGGGTGGGAGGATGGGTTAGCCTGGTGATGGGTATTGAGGAGGGCACGTTCTGCATGGAGCACTGGGTGTTATGCACAAACAATGAATCATGGAACACTACATCTAAAACTAATGATGTAATGTATGGGGATTAACATAACAATAAAAAAATTAAAAAAAAAGAAGACTTATAGTCAAAAATGAATATTAAAAAAATAAAAAAAGAAGATATTAGCAAACCAAAGAAACACCGAAGAAAGCTAAAAAGATGGAACTCTTCGCTTCATTAGGGCCAAGTAAATAAAAGTTGGGTCAGAGTTCATGCTGATTGCTATCTGAAGGACAATTACCTACTTGATTTTGGAAAGGCAAATTATCACAATGTACTCTGAGATGTAATTCTGCATTTCTAACTAAGTAAGGAAAATACTATCCAAACCAGATGGAATTTAAAAACAATGGATAATGATAGTTTGTAAAATGGATCATTGGAATTGGTAAATATGCTAAATTGAACTTAGGCTGATAACTCTTCCATATATAGCTTCAATTTTATAAGGAATGACTTGAAAATTTAGGAATTAATGTATTTGGGTTAAGTCTATTGTTTTGTTGTTCAAATGATTTATGGCCAACAAAGAAGTCCTCAGAAAAAGGACTGTGTCTGAAAATGAACAGAGGAATTATAGTTAGATTGACATTGCTTTCAAATAATTCTATTCCTATCATCTATTAAATAACCTAGAAACATCATAAAGCCACAGAATCATAGGATTCTAGAGGTAGAAGTGCCCCCAAGAGGTTAAATGTTTTCCACTTACACAAGTAGAAGCATAAATTTTCTAAGACAGCAAATCACCGTTTCGCCTCATTTCCTCTTTGCTGGATGGCTTCTTTAATATATTTTGTTCTGTCGCGTAAGTCTTCATAGGTATCTGACTTGGGCTTATTGGTTTTGGAAACTCCTATTTTGGGACTACCACCTTCTATTTATTTATTTATTTATTTATTTATTTATTTATTTATTATTTATTTAACAGAGAGAGAGGGCACAGGCAGGGGGAGCAGCAGGCAGAGGGAGAAGCAGGCTCCCCTCTGAGCAGAGAGCCCGAGACCGGGCTGGACCCCAGGACCTTGGTATCATGACCTGAACTGAAGGCAGTTGCTTAACCGACTGAGCCACCCAGGCACCTCGGGACTACCACCTTCTAATCTCCTTTTGGCTACTGAGGGTAAAAATGTGGTATCTAGCTTTAACAAAGGGCTAGAAATCTTGCTGTTTTGAAAACTGGACATCCTTTTCCAAAGTACCCCGTGATTTATGCCAGAGATGAATTATGCTTGGTCCTAGATGATTGCCTTTTAGTCAAAGATCTCAAGGGTGAATGAGGTCCCTATCAAGTTTAAAGGGTTATCCAACCTCAGAATTTTTGTTCTTCCTGTCCTCAATTTCTGTGGTATAAAAAAACAGCCTTTATCCCACAAAACAGATAGTATTTCTTTATTTTTGCTTTATGGAATACCAACATTTCATTAGAGTCTATTGTAAGGTATTTTGCTTTTTTTTAATAACTCAATATATTTGTCATAGAATTATAAGAGATCTAGGGCTGGAATGTACCTCAGAGATCATTCATTCCAATTCCCATATTTGCAAATGGGAAATTTTGTTCCTGGAGTGATTAAATGCTTTATCCAGGGGTGTATAGCCAACTAATGACAGATATAACTATAATCCTGGTCTCCTGACTCTCAGCTTAAACCCTGTTTACCCCCAAAAAATCTTCTAGTTAGTACTGGTAACTTCTTGCAAATGAGAACAATGTCCATGAAACCCTGACTAGGTTGCAAGAGATTTCTCCTTAAGACAAGGCCTCAAAAATGACCTTTGAGGGCATTTTCCATATTTCTGATTAGTGGGTGCAATAACCTTTAGCTGAAGAAGAAAAGGGCACCCAAAGAGCAGAGTAATAATAGAGGAATTATTTTGGCAATTACCATTATAATTACAAGTCCACCTTTGAAAATAAATGCAGAAACCAGTAATCAAAAGAGCATCACAGCCTATGAGAAGAACAGAAATGTCAGTATCAAACATCTAGGCCATTCCATTGACTTTTCTGGTTGAAATATAATTGAAACCAAACGAACAGTGCCTTTTTTCCACCATAGTAAATGCTATTTTCTACATAGTTACATGCTATTAAACTGGAAGAATTACTTGGTACCTTTTCATTACTATGAACCAAAGCCTCATCATCTCTAAAATGGAAGTAATATAACCTAACCAGCCTACCTCATGCGATAAACATAAGTTTAATAAACGATCAGACTGAGAAACCGTTGTGGTATTGAGTGAAATGTTTTAGCTCTGTTGGGGCTTTCTTTTAATGAGAGTAGCTTTTATTTGCAGTTTTGTAGACCATTTTATTTAAGTGTTGACTCCAGCCTCCCAGGTGTCTGTAGGATATGGAGAAAGACAAAGAGTATGTCGCCTGACATCAAAAAAAGCTTCAGGTCCCCTTTATTTAACCTATTCAGTTTAGGATAACTGAGTGAGAGTCATTACCAGATGTAAATAAGAGTATGCCTTCAGCACTTCCCAAAATACAGCCTTTGCTCTGCCCATGATGGCATCATTAACAGAGCCTACCTTAGCATAACAGAACATTGACTGGACCCATTAAACTCTTCATTTGAGCAAGTGAAATTTGCTCTAGCTTTCTTCATCTCTCTTAAGGATGCAATGAGAAATTTTTTTTTTTTTTACCTTTTTCTCAGACATCCACTTTTCTAGATATTCAAGTTCCTAATTTTCTATTTTTTTTCCCCCCCAGAATTAAGAATTTTGGTTTAGGTGACATGGAGTATCAGTGGGGAAGAAAAATCTTCACAACTCTGCCCACCATCAATTCACAAACCTACTTGGGACCAGAGAAACTCCTTCTCTGTTTCCTCCTTGGAGGAGAAAAGCAGTGTCTTTTAATAGTTTACCCATTAGGGATATCCTGAGAATAAATGAAACCATTATGTGTCAAGATAATCCTCTAAACAAAGATGCTTTGAGAATCTAGATAACATTCAGAGTTTTAATACACAGTCACAGGGTCCAAACTCCCTTGTTCTCCTGTGCCAAGCTATCCCTGAGGTTTTTGAACACACAAAGGTTTTACTCTGAGTTCTCTTATTGGTTTAGCCATAGGGCCAATTGAACACCACTTCTCAGCCCTGTGCCAGGCCTTTTCTATCTCTAAAGTAGGTATTATCATCTTTGACATCTTTTTTTTTAATTTTTTTTTAAAGATTTTATTTATTTATTTGACAGAGAGAGAGAGAGCAAGAGCAGAAACACAAGCAGGGGGAGCGGGGAGGGAGAAGCAGGCTTCCCGCTGAGCAGGGAGCCCGATGTGGGGCTTGATCCCAGGACCCTGGGATCATGACCTGAGCCGAAGGCAGATGCTTAACAACGGAGCCACCCAGGCGCCCCATACCATCTTTGACATCTTAACCAGAGCTTCTAAGGAGCTTCCCACTTCCAAGTTAGCATAGGACTCTACCTGGACAGATGATTTTAAAAGTCATATCAAATAAAAATATTGATACCTGTGTAGCATCTTTTTAGATATAAACCTATTTCCTCATTCACTGATAAAACATTAAGCTAAGATTTTCAAGACTATGCTTTCCCCAAATCTGAAGTATTCTTCATGAACTAGCTATCAAGGCATCAGCCCATCTCTGCCGCTTAAAGTTTCTGTTTCAGTTTTCCCCTCTGGGGTGAGGGCCAGAGATTTTATAAGAATAATGAAGCCACCACTGGATTCAGATAATCCCCTGGACCAAAAATGCCCTGTGAACTCAAAATAACATTAGTTATTCTGTCGGCTTTGTGTGTTGCTGTGCACATATTTATGCATGAGCATTCCCTGGGCACTCCTTCATTAAATTAAGTTGTTTTCATGTTTGTTGGTTTATATTACTTTTAATACTCCTTAACCACATCAAGATCCTTGATTCCATGCTAGGCTTTGAGACTTTGAGAATGAGCTGTGCTACCTGGCATAAATGGGGGTTCCAGTTCAGTCTAAGGATTTCAGAAATTGCCTTCAGCTGTAGTCAGAGCAAAGGAGCAAGTATCAGAATATTTCCATCTGTAATGGAAATAACCAGAGAAATGCAGAAAATCTTTCTCTACTCTGTTTTAACCAATTCTATTTTAGATTCCAAGGCAACTGTCAATTTAATATCAGGGCCCCTTTAAGCAGAAGTTTTGACTTGCAATGAATTTAACAGGCTGCAGCCTATTAAATGACTCTTTTTATAACAACTCCCTCTCTCCTTTGTTTAAAGAATTGAAAATGGAAATCACATAGCCTACAATCCCTGATTATTTTACCTTCCTAACCTTACCCCTCTAACCCATTGGGAGCAACAGTGCTTCAGGAAGAATGTCTCAATTTTGGTTTCCCTAGAAGCCGACCCTGAGAAAATAATTTGAGTGCAAATAGTTTATTTGGGAGGTAATCCCAGGAAATACCAGTCCAGGTGTGAGGAAGTAAGACCAGGAAGGAGCCAACAAAGGATATGTGATCAAGTAAATCACTACTGTGGGTAACTGGAGCTTATTCCCACTGGGCACCTCTTGCAAATGGTATAGAACACATGGCTCCAAGCTATCTCGGGGGAAGATGAGAGAACTCAGTGTTTATATAACAACTCCAACAATTGCCACCAGATTTTGGTTGAGTATGCAGTTTACTAGCAGTAAGTCCTTGATGATGCCATTTAAATCATCTGAACTTCGTTGTCTCATGTGCAAGCTGGAAATGAATCTTGTGTCATAAGATTGTGGTAAGACTTCCATGCACGAGTATATTAGAGTGCTTTCTAAGTTACAAAGTTACTATACAAATATTATTTTACAGATAACAGATTATAGTTATTAATATAGGTAAATGCATGTTCCATTCCCCCAAGGACTATTAAACCTTATGAAGAAGTGAAGCCATATACATAGATAAGTATCAAAAGTGGTTCATGATCAATGCCATTAGAGAAGAGCAATCTTCTCTGACAGCACAATGAGCTAAAAACACAGGTATTGGAGTTCCAGCCTTGGCTCTGCTGTTTATTAGCTGTGTGGCCTTAGGAAATTTACATACCTACACTGAGTCTCCCTTTTCTTATCTATGAAATGGGAATGACAAGATTGTTCATGGGGTTTTTACAAATATTAAATTAGAGAATGCAGGTAAGGTGCTTAGTGCTTATTAAACGGTGCTATTATCATCATTACCATCATTATTGTTATTTTTGCTACTATTCCTGCATGGGATTCAGAGGAGGGAGAGATCACAACTAATTTGAAATGTGGTAGGCTCCAGGAAGAGTGTTATTAAAAGAGATAGTGGACATGAAGGCCCTTAGTAAATTCTTCTTTCTGTCATCAACTTTAAGGAATGATTATTTATGAATAAGGTTATGACTTGGGCATTACAGTGGTTAGAATTATGCCAGGAAGAGATGAGAGCAGAAAGGCATTGTAAGTGTAAGAAACAGCATTTGGAAATGAGTACAGGCAGGGGCATGATGGGCAGGTTTTGCAAACAGTGAGCAGTATGTCTGGGTAAGAGCATGGGGCATATTCAGAAGAGGAAGAAGAGCTAAGTGGGGGATGGGATCAGAGCATGTAACACCTTGAGGGGAAAACCAAAGAGTTGGAGACCCAGTGAATGTTTTGAATAGATGAGTGACTTGGAATCTTTGTCTGCTGGTTTGTGCTCCTGAGCCTTCATCCACTCACATGCTGCCTCTTCAGTCCTGAATTCAGTGCTCTCATTGTCTTGCTCAGCTTTAATTTCCTGCTTCTTACTCTGTCCTTCCTGTTCTTCATCTCACTCTCCCACATCATATTCATCTCTTCTTGCATCTTTGTTTATGCTGAACTCATCACCTGGAGTCCCCTTTCCCTATTCCTTTCTCCTTAATCAAATCTGTCCCAAACTGTCATGTGTTTACCAACCTGCCCATTAGTGATCCCTTCTGCCTTAGCACTTTAACACTTTTTGCCTCTACCACCTAACTGACCCATCTGTCAGTAAGAGTAAGGCCTTGGAATGCAGAAAATGTCCTTTCTGTTTTAATATTCCACACATTGCTAAATGTACAGAAAATGTTCAGCAAATACTTGGCTGATGAGACAAGTAGCCATAAGATACCCAAGGGGCTCAGCTTGTGTCCATCACATCAATGATGTCTTTCTCTAATACGCCTAGTCATGGTTGGTGGAGCAAAATATGACAGGCCTGTCACAGCCCCTTCTCAGGAATGTCTGATGATGTTGACATTACATGGCTGCTCTGTGAAATGGGAACTGTGAGGTTCCAAGTAGCAATTTGGGAAGAAAAACTGATTTATTCTATGATGTTTCAGATATAACTGACTTGTGTGCTATTAAATTTCACCTTGATTTACTTATAGCTCTGAGCTAGAAGTCAAGGGATTCAATTTTATTTCTAGCTTTGCCATTAATTATCTGTGTGACTTTTTTCTCTCTATTAATAACAGCTGTTGTTTATTAGACACTAAGGGCCAGGTACTTTGCAAGGTATTGTATGCCCATTATTTCATTTAAACTTTACATCGACCCTGTGAGGTGGGACAATGACTATTCCTATTTCAAATGAGACTCAGTTCAGTGAAGTACTTTGCTCAGATACAGAGCTAATAAATGACATAATCAGAACTCAAAACCAGGATTGCCTGATTCCAAAGCTTATGAGCTTAACCATTATGCTCTACTTCAGTTTCTTTAAGTCTCAGCCTTAAGTGAAGAGATGAGATTGGTATCACTAGGAAGCTTTTCAAGTTTGTGACTCTTTTCTAAGAGCACATGTTATTTCAGGCATGAAATTGACACCTGTAATTTGTAACCTAGCCACAGTCAACCTGGTTTCTAGCTAACACTAGTTTCCCTAAAGAAACTCTCACTTCCACTCTTACCTGGCAAAGTTTTCAGGGTTTGTTGGAGGAGAGTGCTGGCTTATGACTCAGGACTAAGCTGGTCTCACATTTAATCCTTGGGCTGGTGCTTGGTTCAGGTGTTGTCATGTGACTTAATTCAAGCTAGTAATAACCAAGCTTGGGACTTCTACCCTGACTTTTAGGGGAAAAGAAGTATTTGATAGCATTGAAATTGAACCTGGTCAGCAAACACCCGTGTTGGTGGCAGTTACCCATGTTGCTTCTTTTTTTTTTATTTTTAAAGATTTTATTTATTTGTCAGAGAGAGAGAGAGCAAGCCAGCACAAGCTGAGGGAGCGGCAGGCAGAGGGAGAAGCAGGCTTCCTGCTGAGCAAGGAACCCAATATGGGACTCAATCCCAGGACCCTGGAATCATGACCTGAGCTGAAGGCAGTCGCTTTACCAACTGAGCCACCCAGGCACCGCCCCCCCTATATTGCTTCTTGTGGACCCTGAAAATTAGCCAAGACAGGGCAGAGCATAGCCCAAAGATAACATTGTGTTATTCCCTGAACCTAGCCTCACCTGAAGCCAGGCCAAAGCCTGTACTCTGCAGATAATTGTGTCACTGTTTTCCTTTGGAAGATTCAGTTTTCGGTTACTACTACCAAAAGATAATATGAGATTATGGCTTTTTTCTCTTTTTGGCACAAACATACCAAAATCTTATTGAATGAGTAATTTCTTCAGGATCAGGCCCAGCCAGAGTGCATCGGGCCTTGAATCATCTTTAATTATTGTAGGAAATATATTATTATAGTGGATGAAAAGGTACCTAATTTATCATGTTATAAAATATCTGTTAAGTGGTACAATGAAACGTTATGACTCCCTTTTGCCAGAAGACTTCCTGATCATTTGCTTGTTTCCAGAAGATGTTAATTGCTAATTGTCAATGTGCATTTCAGGGAAGTGAGCTGTTGCTTATAATGTCTGTTAGCTTTAACTGGCAACTCATTTCTGTCCCCTCCATTTCTTTGTAATTACTTTTGAACTTTGAAACCAAAAATCATTTAGGTTAAGGCAATATGACTTGATTGAATGAATTATTTCTGCACTTTTACATAAGTCATTATATTTTATTGAAAAATCACAGAATTTTAGGGTTGGATCAGACTTTTAGAGAACAGCTTTTCAACCCCCTAATTTAGTTGATGAGGGAAATGGCAGGCAGACATTGGCACAGAGTGTTAGAGTAGTTAGAGGTTGTCACAGACTAGAATCAAGGTCTCCTGACCTCAAACCAGGATGATTTTCACCACATGACACCAATTCTCCACCCTGTCCTTACATATTTCATGAATACAAACTACAAAAGCCTGAAAGACATGGCAAGTAAGTACAAGTCTGCCAAATGAGAACTCACCTCATTTAGTCTCCGCATTCTCTATTCCAACCACCTCTATTCTTTTTTGGGACAGGGTAAAGGCAACAGAAATGCCACCAGGGTAGCCAATCCAATCAGGAAACCTACCAGGAAGTTAACAAAAAGTATGGTTCAATCTTAGGCATTTTCCCCCAGAAATTAAGGAATTTGTGATGGGTTTTGTGCTTGGAAAATAAAAGAATTTTCTAGAAAACCACTTATAAATATAGATAAATCTTGAGTTTTCATTGGAGTAGATTTGATCTATAACTCTGCCTGGGAATACTGTTAGAATTTCAATTTGTGTTATTAAATATCCTTGAAAATAAGAAGATCCCAATTATTCATTATATTCTATAAGTTTATCTCTTTCTCCATTTCATATTCACTCTGTGCACCAAGATTTAAACCATGTAAGGTTTACTGCCAACAAGAGAGAATATTGAATTTATTTTAGGATCACGGAGTTCACTGCTGACTAAAGCCACTTGGCAGTTAGCGAGATGCAGCAATGTTATCCTAAGTTTTCATCATAAGGGATTTTCTTTCTTTTATTTTTTCCCCCTGTAGAAAGTTAATTTGTAGACTGCTGTCAGAAATTTGTCAGAAATAAAAAATCAGAGGAGAATCAGAAAGAAGACCAATAGGAGACTTAGAAGCTTAGAAACTTCTTTGGATTTATAGGGACAACTTTTTAAAGGTGGCTTTCACTTTAGTGACAGTAAATAACTGGAAGTCCCTGAGGTTGGTTAACCAGGACATAGGCTATCACACAGTCTTTTGGAGTGAGGAGGGACAGCTGCAGAAATTACCTTTTGAAAATGGACAATATAAGTGATGGCCCTTTTCTGTTGTTTCTGAAAACTGGCTTACATTGCAATTCATCAATAGAGCACTAAAGACACAGTTTAGGATCTCTAAAAATTCCAGCTTTTGATAAATTGACTTAACAATAGAAAGTGAAAACCTTGGTTCAGAATTAGAAACATAAATTAAAGATTTATAAAGTAAACTTTGATTTTGATAATAAAAAAATCATATCACAAATATGTGTTCACTTATTGCTTATTGTTAGTAGGTCATAAGAAGAAGAAGAAAAGTAACTTTGGGAGATATCAAAATAAGACCCAGTGTAATTTTTCCTATAGTGAGATGATTTGAAGGTGATCATACATTTCTCTTAAATAAAAAGCAAGTGGTACTATTGATCCCAATAAACTGGATTTTTGTTTTTTTAAAATGTTTAAGATTTATTTATTTGAGGGAGAGAGAGAGAGAGCATGAGCAGGAGGGGCAGAGGGAGGAGAGAGAATCTCAAGCACACTCCACTCTGAGCGTGGAGCCTATTGTGAGGCTTAATCTCACGACTCTGAGATCATGACCTTAGCCTAAACCAAGAGTCGGATGCTTACCAACTGTGCCACCCAGGTGCCCCCCAATAAGTTGGATTTTTTTTTTTTAAAGATTTTATTTATTTATTTGACAGAGAGAGACAAAGCGAGAGAGGGAACACAAGCAGGGGGGAGTGGGAGAGGGAGAAGCAGGCTTCCTGCTGAGCAGGGAGTCCAATGTGGGGCTCGAACCCAGGACCCAGGGATCATGACCTGAGCCAAAGGCAGACGCTTAACGACTGAGCCACCCAGGTGCCCCTAAATTGGATTTTTAAATGAAGACAATAATCTTAGGATCCAGTTCTATCTTATGTAAAAATTGTTGGGAGCTTAGTGAATGCCTTTTAGAAAGTGTTGAATCCCTGTAAACAATTCTGCCAAACAAAGAGGAAAAGTCCCCACTCTCTGCTAGCAGTAAAGCATACTTTATGGAGTTGAAATGTTAAAGGTGAATGGACAAGTTTACTGCTGATACAGTGTCCTGTCTCTGCCATTTTCTAAAGCTGCACATAGTAAAGAAAGGAAGGCCTGTTAATAGGAACTGCCCCCTTGGAGCCATGGTTGGGGGTGGAAGGAGAGCTGGAGACTGAGCCGGGGGATGGCCATTTAACAAAACTGGCAGGTGTTATGAAGGTTGCTGTGTTAACAATGTGAAAAGGCCCTCCAGAGCCTATTCACAAAATCACTACAACAAAATAATCACAGCCACAACCTCCCAGGATAGTGAAAGAAGGGAGAAGAACCAGATGGTAGGCCCTCAATCACATCTGATAGGTACAATGGCAACTCTCCCTGAGCACCCTAACACCCCCCAGGGCCTTTCAGGGTCCATAGTCCTACAAGACTAAGTAACACCAGAGTTGGTCTTTATCTGATGTCTGTGTAGTTATGTGGACCCATATCTGAACCCTTCTCTAAGAACTGAGAATGCCCAAGTTCGAAGAGATCTACCCATTCCAATTAGTTTTGAAGATTAGCTAATGAATGCATTCTTCAACAGATACTTATTGAAACTCTACTGAGTGTCAGACTTCTTTGTCTCATAACCCAGAAAAGGTATTTATTTATTTATTGAGCAACAACTGTGTTCCAGGCATGATGCTAAATTGATAAGATGAACATAGGCCCTAGCCTTTGGGAGTTTTTGGTCTAGTGAGGATATAGGCAGTAAGCAAAAAATAAAACAAAACAAAACAAAAACAAATGAAGAATGTATAAATTGTTATAATTATAAGGAAGAAAACATCAAGTACAATATAAGATAATAATAGGAAGAAGGAAAAAACTGGGTACAAAATGGAACATGACTTGTTCTAGGTCACTCAAGAAGTTAATGGTTGACAGGCATTGCTTGTTGAATAAAATCAGTAAGTAGTTATTGATCTTTTACTATGTACTAGGTACTATTTTAGACACTAATGATATAGAACTGAAAACAAAACAGACTGAAGTCTCTAACTTGATGGGCCTTAAATATTATTTGAGGAGATAGCCAACAAATAAATGAGCAAATAAAACATACAGTATGTTTGAAATTTCTAATTATCATGGAGAAATTTAGAAAAACAAAGCAGGGAAAGGGGATAAGGAATACCAGATGGGGAGTGACTTGCTATACTAAGTATCTTGATTAAAGAAGGCCTTACTGATAAAGTGACATTTGGGCAGGTACCTGAAAGAGGTGAGGAAAGGAGCCATGTGAGTTTGTCAGAAAATAGCACACACACTACACAAGCTCTACGAGTAGGCACTAACTAAAGGTAGCTGTTTACATTTAAATCGATTAAAATAAACACAATTAAAAATTCAGTTCTCAGCTGTGCTAGCCGCATTTCAAGTGCTTAATAGCCACAGTTTTCCAGTGGCTACCATATTGAACAGCACAGGTTTAGAACATTTCCATGATCACAGAAAGTTTTATTGGGTAGACAGACTTATTTGCATGTAAAGACCTTCAGAAGAAAGAGAGGGCCTGGAGTGTTTGAACATAAGCAAAAAGACTGGTGTGGCAGGAGCAGAAGATTAAGTATGAGTGTAGGAGTTGGGGGGGGGTCATGGTGGTAGTTGGCAGAGTGATAAGAGCTCATATTGAGCCTTACTGGCAATTGTCAGCCTTTCACTCTGAGTGAGCTAAGAAGCCATTGGAGGATTTTGAGCTAAGGAATCATGTGCTCAGTTTTGTATTTCAAGAGGATTATTCTAGCTATCTCTCAAGAATAGAGTGTAAGAGGCAAGGGCAGGAGCAGCGAGGCCAGTAAGCAGACTCTTGCACTCAACCAGGCAATAGTTACTTGATTCAGGTGAGAACCAGTCTAAGACCCTATAGGATTCTCCAAAAATACAAGTAAGAGGTGATGGTGGTGTGGATTGGGTTTGTATTATTGGAGGAAGCAAAAGTAGTTGCATTCTGATTTTATATTGAAGGTAAAGCCAACAGGATTTGCCAGTAGAACATGTAAGTGATGCGGGGGAAAAGAGGAGTCCAGGGTGATTGGAGTTTTGAGGTTTGAATGCATGGAGGATGGAGTTGCTCTTAACTGATATGGAAAGGATTTGGGATACAGCATGTTTGGGGGGAAGATCAAGAGTTCAATTTTGAACATTGTTAACTTTAAAATGCCTGTTAGGCATCAGTATAGAGATGTCAAGTAAGCAGTTGTATGTTGAAGACTGGAATTCAGGACAGCGGTCTGAACTGGAGATAAAATTTCAGAGCCATGAATGTGCAGGTGACAATTTAAGCTCTGAGACTGGAGTGTGGATGGAAAGGAGTGTGAGAACTGAGCCCTGGGGCACTCTATTGTGAAGAGGTCAGGGAGATAGGAGAAACCATCAGCAGAGACAGAGAAGGACTCGTTATGGAAAACCAAGAAAGTATGGTGCTGTGGAAACCAAGAAGGAAATAGTTTCCGGGAGGAGGAGGTGATTGTTAGAAGGTGGAGGGGGAGGGACCATAAAGTATCCTTCAAACTGAGATGGTACTTTGAAACTGAAAAATGAAACAGGCAACTCCATACAGTTTACACAGTTCTGTTCAGGGCAATTTACTGACAGAGAGGGTCAGGGCTGATCCAGACAGCTCTGCAGTTGTTCTCTGTAAAATTTGGACCATAGCCTACAGAATTTATCTAGCAAGAGGATGTACAGGAGGACCTTGTAGTGAGGTCAAAGGGTCTGCATACACTTAATTGAGAGCTCACACTTAATGACCTTGTGGTGCATCTGTGTGTTAGGAGGAGGGCAGGAAGCAGAAACTATATTATCTCTAACAGTCATCTGAACAAATTTAGGGAAGACCTAAGAACAAGCCTCCCTGCATTTCAGTCAGGGTATACACTAATCTCCAAGGGGGCTAGAACACGTAGCCCTGAGGGAGGTCGTCGTGTGGACATGGACAGGGCAGCGGGCCAAAGATGGAATCTCTATTGTCAGCGTTCCTACAGTGGCCGACTGTGTCAAATGCTGCTCACTGTTCAGGTAAGATTAGGTGTTAAAATCAGCCATTACATTTAGCAGCATGGAGGCCATTGTTGTCTTCTGTCAAGACTAATTTCAGGGAGGTAGATTCAAAGGAGAATGAGAGAAGGGAAAGTAGATAGGAGTTTTGCTGTAAAGGGCAGCTGAGGAGAAATGAAGCGGTAGCTTTTCAGGGGGATAAGTGGGTCAAGATTGTTTTGTTTTGTTGAGATGAAGGAAATTATAGCAAGGATAATTCAGTAGAGAAGGAAATTTTCATAATGCACGAAAGAGGGAACAAGTACAAGGACAATATCCAAAAGTAGGCAAGAGGGGATCTACTGTATGATTAGAGGGAATAAATTTAGGTAGGAGCAAGGATAGTTATTCCAGGAAGCAAACAGGAGTAATGTGAGGGAAAACAGAGCATATGGACCCAGATGCAGATGGGTGTATAGATGTGGTGGTGAGAACATAATGGAGTTTCTTTTCTTTTCTTTTTTTTTTTTTTTTTTTAAAGAAAGGTTTTTGTTTTGTTTTGTTTTTGTTTTTTAAGATTTTATTTATTTATTTGACAGAGAGAGAGAGACACAGTGAGAGAGGAAACACAAGCAGGGGGAGTGGGAGAGGGAGAAGCAGGCTTCCCGCGGAGCAGAGAGCCCGATGCGGGGCTCGATCCCAGGACCCTGGGACCATGACCTGAGCCGAAGGCAGACGCTTAACGACTGAGCCACCCAGGCGCCCCTGGAGTTTCTTTTCTGATTGGGTCTGATTTCCCAGCGAAATAGGGAGCAAGGGCATTAGCTAAGAGTGAGGGAGTGGAGGAGTTTGGGAATGGGGGAAGAGAAAAAATATAAAATAATTCTCTCAGGAGAGGGGGAGAGGGAATGATTGGGAAATACAGTAGGTTTACAGATGACCACCAAGATCCTTTTAAGGGCCTTGTTCTGTGAAAGGGAGGTATAATATGCAAAATAATTTCCAAAGACCTCTGGAGCCATAAGACAGACAAAAAAGATGGACAAGTCCAGCTTGACAAGAAATGGCTTCTTAAAGGGATTTATAGACAGAAGCATGTCTTGGGTAGCTGCAAGACCAATAGATCTCCACAATCCCACTTCCCATAAGACCTACTTTTATAGTCCCAGAGGCTGGGGAGTACATACTGGAGGACCATCCACGAGGAAATGTTTAAGAATCAGTAATATCTCCAGAGCAGATCAAGGACATTATATCTCAGGGGTATACTTAATGGTGGGGTTAAACAAAACCAAAGAATGTTGGGTGCTCAAGAAGTCTTCACGTCACAGAGTGGTCATCACAGAGCGTTTGTCCAAGATGGTGTTAGTCTGGTTCACACAGTGGTCATGAACTTAAAGGCAGAGCATTTCTAGAGTTACAGTTTTTTCCCCAGCCCTGTTCAGCTACACAGGTATAAATTCAGAGCTGTAAATAGTTGGAGTTAGCTAGGGTAGGGTTTGGGTCGAAAGTATGAAAAGAAGAAGACGGGGCAAGGGAATGGGTGTTGTGTGTACCTCAAAGAATGTAATGATCTATCAGGAGTGTAAACTGGGTAAGGAGGAAATGACAACATGGGAGGTGTAGGGGACAGGAGAATGGCATTAGGACTAATGGTTTGCTTGTCCTGATTGTGTACAAAGAATTATCAGAGTGAGCTGGAATGATAGGGGGTAGTAGGTGGGGAGTAGGATATTTGAATTGAGAGTATGGAGGGTTGTTAGGAATGACAAGGTCCACAGTTTGCCTGTGGGGGTAAGTGCCTGAGGTCATGTGGGGAACAAAGTCTTTGGAAGAGAGGAAGGAAGCCAAGGAATTAAGATGCTATGCGATTGAAAGGGTTAGCACATGTGGATATTAAAGTCATCAGGAATTATGATAGGAGTTGTATTGGAGAAAGTGACAAGTGAGACAGGACCTAAGATCTCCAAGAATAATAGAGAGTGACCTTGGGGTCTGTAGAAGCCAGTAACAAGGAGAAGTAGTAAGTGGTATAGTCAGATATTGGGGTATTTTATAGAGGGAGGAAGGAAGGAGAATGGTCTTTAAGTAGAATGAAGCACCTGCCACATCAGAGCCCTATTCTTTTCTGAACGCTTATGACTTCACCTAGTTCCCATGAATAGGGAGTTCCTCCTAGGTGAAGGAAAAGGGATAGGTTCTGCTCCCCACCAGACAGAGTTGGCATTGTTCATGACTTTTGTCAGTTGAGAACAATAACTGTGTGCTATAACATTCTTGGGTCCCAAGGTTAAATAGACACATGATTGTAAGAGATGTTGGAGGGAACACAGCCCACTGGTGAAAGGTTTCATTTCCAGAACTAGAGAATCCTATATTCAAATGTCTCTTTCCCTACTTATTAACTATGTGACTTTGGGGAAATTGCTTAACCTATTTTTGTCCTCCATGTCCTCATCTGTGTAACTAGAGTTAATAGTAGTATCTACTTTATCAGATTATGATGAGGATTAGAGGATTAAATATTAAATCTAAGTTAAGGGCTTTAAATGTACTTTGTGTCGGATGAGTTTTACTATTATTAATATTCAGATTATGATGTTTATCTTCACTCAGCAAGATTTATTTTACAAAATGCATTCCTAAATTGGGAATTGGTTCATTTCTTTCAAAAACTGTACTTGTAATTCAGGTAGGTGCCATCAGAGGAAGTGAGGGCCTATTAGATTTCCCAGATACACCTCCCCAGGCTGGCTTGCTGATTATATGTCCTCTATTCAAAATTTGAGAATTTACTTCTGACCTTGAGCAAACCATTTAATCTATTGCACCTTAGTTTCTATGTCTGTAAATTGAGGTAATGACACTTCTTTTACCTAATACAGGATTATGTGAAGAATCAAATAACAAGTGTGTATTACAATGTAAACCATACTGTTATGTAGATATAAGAGCTTTATACTGTTATTATAACATTAGTCTTTCACTCATTTTTAATGAGTTTTCCCTCAAATATCTAACTAAACTGATGTGTTTGTAACTTGGGTTGATCAAGTTTTGCCCTTGTCCTCATGTGAAAGTTTTATGTAGATCTCAAATAGACAAAAACTCTGATGGCAACCTTGTAGCTAACAGTTCACTAGAAGACAAGTGCCATGAGGACAGAGAAAATGTCTTTCTTGTTCCTCATTTTATTTTTAGTGCTTAGCATAATATCTGACACATAGTAGGTGCTTAATAAATATTTGTTAAATCAATCGATCACTAAACTGATCAGTCAGTTGGTCAGTACTTGGAGGAAACCTACCTTTTCAGAAGCCTGGCTCCTTTCTCACTGCTCCCCATCTGGAAATCCATGCTCTTGTCATACCAGACTATTTGCATTTCTAAGAACATATCATTTACTTTTATCCTTCTGTACCTTGCTTCTATTGCTCTGTCAACTGGAATTTTACCCCTGCTTTTCCAAATGGCAAAATTCTACTTTGCTTTAAGGACCAATCATAAAATAATCTCTTTTTATGTATTATGTGACTAGATGGATTTATTCAGACACTTCAAGACTTAACAATGGCAACGAAAACAAAAACTTAGTTTCCATTGTATCCAAGAGCTACAGAGGGAAATGGGGTAAAATAATATCTCTGTGTGGTTAGCAGGTTAGCCTTTCAGGATTATTGATTGTTCCACTAAGTGAGCAATTAAAATGAAAACCTAAGAGCTGAATATCCACATACAAACAAATGCTTATTTGAAATTTTGTAAAGCAAAGACATTAAAGCACCTTCTATTCTTCAGCATTTCTTTGAAGGAAAAGTGGGATTCTGAAACTTGGTATATTCAGCTCATCAAATTTACAGACAAATACACATGGCCCCTAGAGAGGAAAGTAACAGGGGCAGGAAAAAATAAGACAAATGTGATCAGATCCAAATTGTGGGGCCTGATCATTTCTCAGAATTTTTAAGAGATTGGCTTCTAATTTTGTTGCAACTATCATAATTAAAGAATTTATGTTGAAATTGTGCAGTCCCTAAGCAATGAAAAAATTAAAGAATCTCCTAATTAAACTGGGTTGGAGGTGGGGGCCTACGACATTTAGAACAAGAAATGGTAGCCATAGGATTAATCTCCTTTTTGAAATATTCTCCATTGTCTTTATTAAAAGTTCTTCACTCCCTGCTTTCTCTCTCCAAGGTATTCTGAACATGCAGTTATGCTTGTATTAACCATATGTCATATTATAGTGGGGGAGTGAGGAATAAGCATTTTCATTGTTCTTTATGGGCAAAGATGAGTCTCATTATGATTGTATTCCCAATGGTTAGTTCAGTCCTAAAAGTATCTCAAAAGTAGTACATGCCTGAGAAATATTGGCTCTGTATATAGGTTGCAAGTAGGCTCTGTGTTGGTTATTTTATATGTATTATCTTTTATATTTTTACAGTTGTATCCTATGGGGGTAATTACTATTATTATCTTCATTTTAAAAATGAATGAAAAGACCCAAAGAGGTTAAGTTCTTGTCCAAGGTCTCAGTTAGTAAGTGGCAGAACCTGTATTTGACCCTAGACAGTTTGACTTTGGAGCCTCTACTTCTGAAAACTTTTGCAATTAAAATGAGGGTTTTAAATACAGCACTCTTGTCTTGAGCATCTCAAGTTCATGTTTCAACTGCCAACTTTGCAGATCACTTGTGTGAAAAATAGGATTTGCCGAAACTGTGCAGCGCAGAAGTCTGCTGTTTTCTCTTACATGGCACAGTTATTGCTGTCTCTCAACTTTATTTCTATAGGCAAAATTGAGTCACTTCTTTTAATCTCTTCTTGAAAAGTTAATTTTCAACTCCCAGAAGTACTGTGTTTCTGAAGAGTCAGGGGAAAAAGAGCAAAGCATGAAAGAGGAATTAGAAGAATAAGGTAATTAGAGTAACATGTGGCTGAGCCTTTTTCTATGTGCACAGTTTGGTATGAAGCAGATCCTAGGGGGTCATAGAAGAACCTTGCTTGATGTTTTCTTTGCCTTTCTGAGAAATTTTCCCATCCGTTCTCTCCTTCTTTGAACTCCTGATGTAGGAATCTAGATTACACAATGTAGTGTTTGACTTTGTATTGCCTAGATGTTTCTTAACTGTAAAATTTTCTAAAATTCTAAGGTTTTCAAGAGGGAGAATGTAAGTGACTTGCCTAAGTTCATGTAGCAGGCAAGTGACAGGGCTAGGATCGGAAGACAAGTCTGCTTGTTGTTAGACTAGGAGTTGGGCCACTAGATCAAACTACCTCTTGCCTTCTCAATTTGATTTTTAAAGATCTCTTAAAATATTTATTCTTGCATTTAGCTAACATTTATAGAATGTCTCCTGTGTGCCATGAATGCAGTAGATACTGAGTTACAAAGAATAAGTGATGGTGCCCCCTCAGAGTTCAGGTGTAGAGACAAAAAAATTCCCTGAAAACACATCCTCACAGGTAGTGAGCATTAACAGAGATGTGTACAGAGTGCTCCCAGGGCCTCTCTGTGTGCCCAGACAATAACCGGAGCAGGAGTTTCCCAGACACATTGGGAGGTAAAGAGCACCCTGGCAGAGGGATGGGCTTTGGCAATGGTGTGCTGCACGAGGGGATGGTGTGAGGAGGAGGTGGGCCACCTGGAGGGAGGCAGCTGCTCAGAGAGTGGTGGACAAAGAGGCTAAAGACTGTGGACAAGGGCCAAACTGTGAAGGGTGTAATATGGTATACCTAGAAGGACAGACTTTATCCTATGAGCAAATTACTGCAGGGTTTTAAGCAGGAAAATAATACGATCAGATAATGTTCCCTTTACTGTTTCTAAAACCCCCACATAGAGTCAGGTTAGTGCTGGGAATATAAAGACATGAAGCTAATTGACTTAAAAACAGAAACTAGATCCAATGATAAGTTTCCAATCACATATGCACTTTCTCTTTCAGGAATTTCTGGAAAATAGGATACATTGTAAAATTAACATTGTTTTTAGACAACTACAATGCTTTATACATGTGGTGGTTGCTATAAAAGTCACAGACTTTAAAGTAAAGGTATAGTCCATTTATTCTGTCTCTCATTTTTTTTTTTTACATTTTTATTAAGATATAATTCATGTACCATAAAATTGACCCTTTTAAACTGTCCACTTCATTGGTTTTTATTTGGGTATGTCTGTGAAGCTGTACATCCATCACCACTAATTCCAGTGGTGGAATTACTGTAGCTTTTTTTCTGTAGCTTTTTTTCTAGAGATTAGCCTATTCTGGACCTACATATAAATAGAATCATACAATATGTGGTCTTGGTGAATGGCTTCTTTCACTTAGCCTTAATGTTTCAAGGTCCAGCCATGTAGGAGTGTGTATACTTCATTCCTTTTTATGGCAGAATAATATTCCATTGTGTGTGTGTGTGTGTGTGTGTGTGTGTACACAGTTGACCCTTAAGCAACACAGGTTTGAACTGTTTTTAGACAACTAAATAAGTGAGTGCACTTATACATGGATTTTTCATAGTACAGTACTGTAAATGTATTTTTTCTTTCTTAAGATTTTTTTTTTTAAGTAGGCTCCACATCCAGCATAGAGCCCAATATGGGGCTTGAACTCATGACCCTGAGATCAATATCTGAGCTGAGATCAAGAGTTGGACTATTAACTGACTGTGCCACCCAGGCTCCCCAAGATCTTCTTAATAACATTTTCTTTTCTCTAGCTTACTTTTTTGGGAAGAATACAGTATATAATACATGTAACCTATAAAATATGTATTGTTTATATTATTGGTAAAGCTTCCAGTCAACATTAAGTGATTAGTGGTTCAGTTTTGAGGGTGTCAAAAGTTATAGATGAATTACTTATTTTGTGGGGGGGTCAGCACCCCTAACCCTGCATTGTTCAAGAGCCACCTGTGTATGTATGTATGTATACACACACACACACACACACACACACACACGCCATATTTGTTTTCTCCACTCATCAATTAAACTGACATTTGGGTTGTTTCCACTTTTTGGCTATTATGAATAACATCACATCTCTATATAAGTTTTTGTGTGAACTTATGTTTTCAGTTCCCTTGGGTGTATGCCTAGGAGAGAATTGCTAGGTCATATGGTAACTCTGTGTTTAACCTTTTAAGGAACTGCCCGACAATTTTCCACATCATCTGCATCATCTTATATTTCCACCAGCAATATACAAAACTTTGATTTCTCCATATCCTTGCTAACACTTGTTATTATTTATCCTTTCTTCATGTGCAGTGGTTCTCCACTTGGCACAAACACCAGAATCTTACTATAATACTGCCCTACATGCATGCACATAGATGAAGTAAAAGTGTAGAAAGAGACAGCATGGATTGATTAGTGGAAGATGCTCAAAAGGAACTTCAGAGATACATATTGAGCACTCAATGATCAGAGGTTTGACAGTGGATATTTCAAACTCACTTTGGCCTTCATTTCCCTTTGGGTTATTTCCTTATGTACTGCTTATATCCTACATTCCCTTCTATAGATAGTGCCATATAGTAAATTCTCCATTTTTTTTTAAAGATTTTATTTATTTATTTGACAGAGAGAGGCACAGCAAGAGAGGGAACACAAGCAGGGGGAGTGGGAGAGGGAAAAGCAGGCTTCCCGCTGAGCAGGGAGCCCGACGTGGGGCTCGATCCCAGGACCCTGAGATCATGACCTGAGCCGAAGGCAGACGCTTAACGACTGAGCCACCCAGGCGCCCAATATTCTCCATTTTTTAAGAGTATTTTTATAGACTTCTTTTGTGATTATAGTATAAATTAAGATCCTTTATTTTTCTTGGGCTTGCTCTGTAGGTGTTTAAAAATTGAACTTTTGTCTTATCTGTGATACTTGGATATTAAACATCTCAGGCGATGTTGCAAAGCTAGGTTTTATAAATGACACCAATGTATTATAAGCCCCTGTCCTTATCTAGGGCCTTTTTCAGGTAATAGACAAGGGCATTTATCTCAAATTGCCAAGAATCCATAGCAAGAAAGTAACATTCTAAGATGAGATTCACAGAGAGACATCAAAGTGTGATTTTGCCTCTTTCAATAATATTCCTCAATCCTTACTCTATGATTGAATTGCTGTGGCAGAAGAAAGGGTGTTTGCTGCTCTGGGAGGAGATTAGGAAATAGGCTGCAGTTTGGTGATATAATAGATGCCATCAGTGTTCCATCCTTATGTGCTGGGTGCAGACCAGCCTGAGGTATAGATGCCTACATTTGTATCTCTTTTTCTGAAGGCTTTTCTCACCTTAGTTCACTTACCTGCCTGCAGGCCAGAAATACTGGAGAATCAACACTCCAGGAACAGTCCCTAACCAGTGAGCTGGTGCTATGTATTAGTTTCCTCTTCCTGCTATAACAAATTACTGCAAACTCAGTGGCTTAAAACAATACAGATTTATTATCTTATAGTCTGGATATCAGAAGTCCAACACTGGTCCCATGGGGCTAAAGTCAAGGTATCAGCAAAGCAGTGTTCCTTCTAGAGGATCTAAGGGAAAATCTGTGTCCTTGCTTTTTCCAGCTTCCAGAATTGTTTGGCTTGTGGCACATCATTTTGACCTCTGGTCCCGTGGTCACATTTTCTTCTCTAACTCTGATCCTCCTGCTTCCCTTTTATCATGACCCTTCTAATTACTTTGGGTTTGCCAGAATAATCTCCCCATTCCAATATCCTTAACCTAATCACATCATTGAAGTCCCATTTGCCTTGTAAGATATACAGACTCTGGGAATTAGGATGTGGATATCTTTGGGGGTCATTATTTACCTCGGTGTGTAAACACCCCAGTTTCCTCACTCTTTGAGTGGGAGAACTCTAAGCATATGTTCTACACAGTGCCCAGAGTTTCCAGTGGGATTGAGCTCTATCTATTCACGTTGGTTACTAGCTTAATGACAAACTCTTTTCTAGTTTTTTTCCATTTCCTGTTCCACTGCTCCCCTATTTCCTGGAATAACCTCCCAAATTCAGATACTTGCATTCAAGTTTGCTTGTAGCTTATTTAACTTCTGTAAACCCTTAGGAGAGTGAATTTCTTTGAGTTCTCCAAGAATGATAGGAACAAACTAAAAGGATACAAGAAACAGCTGGGACAACTGGAGCATCAAAATAAATAATGATCATGAAGGATTACAACCTATTGAATAAATAGGTTGAATAAAATAAGATAAATAAATAAGATAAATAAAAAGATAAATAAGATAAATAAAATAAAATAAGAATCCATGAGTCCATTGATAAATAAAAGCAACAACAACAGACAAGAAGTGGAAACTCTTCATTATAGTCAAATGTTATAAATGTGGAAGGGAGGATGGAATTATAAATCATTATTTGGCAAACACAATAATAAATGATCCAAGCAAGAATATTCAATGGATGCTAAAACCAGGGAGTGAAAGGGAGAACAACAGGAATTAACATAATCTCAAAGTGTTTTCCTACAAGCAAGATCATTATAAAGGGTAAATGAGTAACTATGGTGGAAAAAGCTGGTAGACATTATCTTAACCAAATGATCTAATTGGTTAATGGGATGTATTCATAGCATGCGCCTTCTGATATATTGAAAAGAGCTCAACATCACTTCTATGGTATTCCAGCCCAAAGTGCATAACTTGGATCTAATCATGAAAAGAGGGAGGTTTATAAAATAACTGGCTGGTCCTATTCAAAAATGTCTGTGTCATGAAATGCAAGGAAAGATTAAAGAACTATTGCAGATTAAAGATATGAAAAACTAAATGAAGCATGTGATCTTGGATTTTTGTTTTGCTCTAAATAACATTATTAGGGCAATTGGAAAAATCTGAGTAAGGGCTATAGATTTATAGTATTTTATCAACATTAAATTGTCTTGATTTTGTAAATTGTACTAAGGTCATGTACAAGAATATTCTTATTTTTCTATGTTTAGAATACCTAAAAGAATATTCTGATTTTTAGGAAATGCATACTGAATTATTTAAGAATAAAAGGACATCACATCTGAAACTTATTCTTAAAACAGTTCAGTAAAGGGGGGTTGGGATATAAAACATATATAATAAAATGTTATCATTTGGAGAATCTGGATAAAAGTATCTGGGAATTCTTTGTACTATTCTTGCAACTTTCATGTATGCCTTAATTATGAGAAATTTTTAAAAAGTAAAAAAGTATAAGGGCTTTAAATCATTGAGTCATTGCCCTGCTTGCCAGCAGGCTGCTATCTTATCATTATAAGTAAAATGTCCTCAGCATTCTCTTTTTAAAAATATTTTATTTTATTTTAGTTTAGTTTTTAAAGATGTATTTATTTATTTGAGAGAGAGAGAGAGAGTTTGAGCAGGGGGAGGGGTAGAGGGGGAGGGAAAGAGAAAGAGAATCTCCAGCAGACTCCCCACTGAGCATGGAGCCCAATGCCGGGCGGGGTTCCATCCCATGACCCTGAGATCATGATCCTGAGATCATGACTTGAGCTGAAATCAAGAGTTGGATGCTCAACTGACTAAGCCACCCAGGTGCCCCTAAAATGTCCTCAGCATTCTTAAGTCACAGTGTCTCTGTCTTCACTGTGTCCCAAGGATGTGTTGACTATTGAGTAGAGTTTCTGATACCTTTAACAGAGCACTGGATTTAGAATCAAAAAACTGTAATTTGAATTCTGGCTCAATAGTTGTGAGACCTTAGAAAAGTCATTTTAATTTTCTTGGCTTCAGACCATGTCTGGAATTTTAAAGGTTTGAATTAAGTGATTCTTCTTCATCCCTTCCAGAACACTCTATGATTTTCTCATGTCCTTTGAATATTTAAATAACTGAATCTATTCTTCGGGATGTGGTTCATGATGACTGCGCCTTATAATAAATTCCACTTGATGTAACTACTGTGAATTTCCGTCAAAGGAATTTCCAATGTAGGGTCATTTGTTTGTCTGTTGTTGTAAAGAAGATAAAGCCAGCTGAAACATTCAACAAAATTATTCAGTTTGTGATTCCATTTACTAGATTTCTCACATAGGAAATTTTATAAGTTTAGGTAAACAAACTTCATATTAATGACTATTGGGAACAATTTTCTTGGTGTAACAAATAAGCCCTTTTGCTGAGTTGGGATTAAGCTGGTTTGCTTCCAGAACCTCCAGGCATGCGTGAGCTGCCAACTTATGCTGAAGGATAGAATGAACAGTCTAGTGGAAAAAGCTAGGAACAGGGGCTCTGAGCTCAGCTACAGCATCAACCCCACAGCTGCTTTGTTCCTTGATATTTGGCTGGTCATTGCCCTTCCTCTTTCTTAAATAGAGGTAATGAGGCTTGAACCTCTCTCTTGCCTCTCAGGAGTGCTGCAGTGATGAATGAGCATGCCATTTGCAAACTGCTGTGAGTCTTCTGCTAGGGAGATATTTAAGTAACAAAGCATCCTCATCAGACTACGGTTGGTTCTCACTACAAAGCCAACACCAAGGGATTTTTCATATTAGCATGATCTGGATTGTATTGTAACTAGCCATGCAGGAGGAAAGGAATGGACTGCCCTCTCCTACACCAGTTATTCTTATCTCAGTCTTTTTCTTCTTTATAGCACTTTATCATATGTGTAATTAATTAACTAATTCTTTAACTTAGTTATTCAAGTTGACTTTGTTCTTCTTGGGTCCCCAGTGCCCAGCATGGTGCCTGACAAATAGCAAGGGCTCAATAAAGGCTTCTTTAGTGGTCAATGAAAGAATTATGTAATCCCTGATACAATCTTGCTATTCCTTTATGACAGGATTTGAGCTTTCAAATTCCAATAACCAAATAGGCAATTTCCCATTTATGTGGTTTTAAAGATACCAGTTATGGACAATAAATACATAAGTTGACACATGATATGTAATATGTGGGCCTCTCATACATCAGTGGGAACCTCTTGAGCTTTAGCATATATACTTGGTAGCAGTAAAATGGATAATTCAGATCGTGGATTCTTTTTTGGTTTGGAAAGTAATTTGTATTATCTCTTTATTTTTCTGGTGAAAAGGCTCTCACATTTTATTTTGTTAAGTTGTTGTAAAAAGTGCATCGCTTTTATGTTAGTTTTGAGAAGCTAAATAACTAACACCACTGAAGGCAGAGAGGTGGTGAGGGAGCAGTAGGGATACACATTGGGATTACTCACTTGCCCTGATAATTCCCAACCTGTATACTTCTTCTATGGGTGATTGATTTTTGCTTCTATACAGCTTTAAAAGATGAGGCATTTTGTGTGTTTAACCTTTCAACAACCACCTGTGAGGATTTGAGTCATCTGTCCCTAAAGCTTTCTTTGTTCTGGTGCCCAAAGCCTGATGACCTGAAGCCATGCATGAAATGGGGGTGAGGAAGGATGGGGACTCTCTTAGTGACTACATCAATTCCTTAATGGTAGTTGAGATTGGGAAATAGCCTTTGTTCTTGAAAGCTGTGCTTTTTTCACTCTCTATATAAATTCTGGGGAGGTCTTTTTTGTATTTATTTTGGACACATGATCTGTGGTCACAGATCCCTTTGCCTTCCTGAAGAATGACGTTAATTATGTCATTTTCATTGTTCAAAATCTTTCACAGCTCCCCAACACTTGCAGAATAAGGTCTCAGGCTTTTACTCTGGCACTTGGTTTTCCTCCTAATCAAATTCTAGGATAGTTTTGTGGTTATGAGCATAGATTCTGGAATTAAATATCTGATTCTGTCTCTTGGGTGATCTTGGGTACATTGCTTAACCTTTCTAAGCCTTCCCATTTTCTCATGGAGAAAATAATGGAACCTAGTCATGGGGTTGTTTTGAAGATTAAATTAAATTATGCATATAGAGTGCTCACTGTTGTGCCTAGAACACTACAAAGGCTCAATAAAAGCTTATTTTTACCACCTCTCTCTCCTCATCCAGCAACTGAACTAATTACTGTTGCAAGTACTATTGCAGATACCCCATAATTTACATTTTCTTTAGCTGTCTTTTGCCTTATGCTTTTCCTTACTCCTTCCCCACTTTCCCAAGTTCAAGTGTTCTTCGTTCTCTGATGCCCTGTCACAGTGCTGCCTTCTCTCTAAATGCATCCACGAATGTAATTCCTACTTTCCTGCTCTCCACAGTTTTAAGTGATCTCTCCTTTCTCTAAATTCCCTCGACATTTTTTTCTGAGTTTGAAAGTGGCAGCCACTTGAATCAAGGATGCTCTTCTGGATTCTCACTTAGGTAGTTGAGATCTGGAGCAAATTTCTTCCTTTCTCATGCATCTCAGGGGTGAGGTAATGTCAGTCCTCCCTAGCATGCTACCTGACCCTAACTACTAAACACACCCACCCTGTGATCATGTCCAGCATATAATAGATGCTCAATATGTATTCAGGGAAAGGATCTTATGGAGTGAAAGGAACTTTTTGTGGTTATTACGTATATCACTCCATCAGAAGATCTCGTTTCAGCCTAAATTGAAATTCCTCAGGAAGTGTGTATAGTGAAATTCTGAGAGCTTTTGAGCTTTGAGCCTGGGAGGATTTGGTGGCATGTCGGATACATTTTATGATTCATGAATTTAAGTTGGTTTTGGGGATTCCATATGAGAGAGCTGAATCTTTTTGGATTAATAGTTCTTTTCTCTATGACAGCTATCATTTACAGTCATGGCCCAGGTTAAAAACGACTGCATGGGAAGCAGAGTGTTTTGGTATTTGAAAAGATTATGATGGATTATTTCTGTCTTGCCATCTTTTTCCATCACAAGATGGCAGGAAAAAATTAAGTCCCCTATATTTTTAATAAATGTCTCTTTTTAAGAAGAATAGAAATGACCTTAGGGAGGTGCTGCTTATGGTTTTGCTTAGCACACTGATTTGCACAAGATGTTGGGGTAAAAACAGAAAGGAACTTTCCACATATATTATAGGAGCTAAAAGTAAGATTTTCATAACCAGAACTATGTATCACCACAGATTATTCATCCTTGATAGACTAAATGAAATAAACCTGAGGCAATTATACTGATAATGCAAGGTAGAAAAGTCTGGGGGCAAATCTTGGTTTTCCTATTTCTGAACTAGGAATATTTCTGAAATAGTTTCAGTTTTTCCACTCACTGGTTGGGAGATCTTGGCCAGGTTGATATCTCTTTCGGTTTCTCCATCTGTAAGAGGAGGGTGTTAAGCTAAATCATCTGTGAAGGTTCCTACAACATTCATTTCTCACTAAGCCTCTGACGAGATGCCGTCAGGTCAGAGGCACCCATTTGATGAATGAGGAAAGCAAAATTCCCTTTGTATGTCATTGTGAAGAATGAGTTCACAGTGACAGCTGGCTAATTGTATGTACCTGTCCAAGCAAGCCTCCCAAGCAGGGCTGTTGTGGGCTGCATTGTATACCCCCCAAAATCATATAATGGAACCTAACCCCTCAGTACCTCAAAATGTGGCTGGATTTGGAGATAGGGCCTCTCAAAAGGTTTTAAGTTAAAGTGAGGTCATTAGGGTGAGCCCTAATCAAGTATGACTGGTGTCCATATAAAAAGACGAAAATGGGACACAAACACACAGAGAGGGAAGAGCACAAGCCTAAGTGCCCAGTCCTTGACGCAGAAGTTGGACATATATTTACTCATTTGGTTGGGGAGGAGAGGAGAAAACACCAATTAAGATGCTGGAGATTCATTAGTGAATAAGGACAATGTAGTTGCTCCCCCTGTATTTATTTTCTAGTGGTGCATCAGGTCAACAGCCTTTATGATTGCTAAGAAGAGAAAACAGGCTGATGAGAGAAGGTATAACAGGCCGAACTAACTTAATCTGAGGGTTTGAGGAAGACTCGTCTAAAGAAGCTGCAAGGAGAGAGTGAAGATTAAGTAAGGAAAGAGGAGGAGGTGTTCTAGGGAAGGGAGAGGCTGTGTGTGAAGCTGGGAAGGTTTGACCAAGGATCTGAAAAGCGGTATAGTGTGGCCCCAGTGCTGAGAGCAAGAAGCAGGAATGGGAAGAAAACTGAAGCTAGTGAGTTAGAAAAGATAAGCAGCTTAATGCTTTTTATAAGAGGAAGAATCCAAGACTGGGGCTGTGACTATGGGCTATTCTAGACCCTATCATTCATTCTGTAATCTCCGAGAGAAATAGCCAAGGGATGCTCAAGCCAACCATGTGCATTTTTTTTAGAATTCATGGAGAGAACTTTTGCTCTGGATTTTCCTTTTCATATTCCCTGGGGAACTGGCTGGTACAACTTAAAACTTGGAACTTAGGAACCTTAGGTCTAACTTGAAGTTCTCCTCACTCCCAGAATATGCATTGCCTGTGAAGAATGGTACCCAAATGAGAGAGGGATTAGGAGTAATTGCAGGAATATTAGACAGTTTTGCTTTGAGAAAATGAGAAATGGAGAGGGAAAAGATCAGTTTAAAAGGCTCTTCTTTCAGCCAACTTTAATTTGTCCTTTCTCCACTTCTGCCATGGTTGCATGGTACAGAGCTTTTAGGGAGGGAGGTAGATATCTGTCTGCACTCTGCCCCTACGAAGTTTTCTGTTCCTAGTGTCTGGCATTTCTGTGGTGGGTGGCTGCATGGCTTTTTTTCCAATTCCTCCCTTAGTATCATTACTCTTCCCAAAACTCCTCCCCAACAGGGCCATTGGCAGTTATGGAACGTGAGGGAGATTGTTTATGAATTCCTGCTAGTCTTTAAAGTGCAAGGTTTTCTGGGAAAAAACAAAACAAAAAGGATGGTTGTGCTGTTTTGAGTAAAGCTTTCAGAGTTTGGGGATTAGGAAAGTGTACTTCACTAAACTATAAAGAATATGTACTCATCTGCATGGGGAGTATTTGAGGCTACCATATCCACTGACAATTGTTAGATGTCCAGAAAATGTGAACTGTTGTGTCGTGTGTTCAGAATAGCACCTTGGGGGCTAAACACAAATCCCAACACAACACTTGTGGATCACCATGAGTGGCTCAGCCCAAGCAGATGTCCTGGGTTACACGATTTCCACAAACTTGGACTGAAGTTAGGGGAAAATTTCCCAAGCCTCAATACAGAAGAAAAAAAAAGGAAAGAAATGCTGTTTCCCAAATCAACCAAATGGCAGCTTGCTCTCTGCAGCAGTCTAAAAATCTATTACCAGACAAAACAAAATCTAACTAGAAAGATGAGTCTGCTTCTAGCAAAAACTTGTTATTCACTCCAAAGTCAAAGTTATGAATGACTTCATTCATTCAATAAAGCTCTATTGACTTTTGGATTGTCCAGTGTTTTTCATTGTCTACAAGATGGCTTGTCTCAATTTATGTTGCTAGCAGGAAGCTAACTATAACTTACATTGTCTGTCTGGGGAAATGGAATAGAATGAAGGTATCTGTAGAGTGGTTATTTGAATCTTTGTACAGAGAGAGACCAATAATTCACAGGGTGGGTTGATGGATTCTGAAAACAGGCTTAGACAAATCTCCCAATGATAAAAATGCCATTAAGTATTATATTCACCAATATACTTGTTAAAAGCAGAATTAGGGAAAAGAAACTTTCGTACTAATCTGTTCTTGCTACCATGAATTTCTATTCTCAGGAATTAATCAAATTAAGAATCCAAAGGAAATCCTGCAGGAATTGACTCTACATTCAGAAGTGCTTTGTATTAGGTTACACTACAATGTCTTTGACCTATTTTACTTTTGGGAACAAGGAGGGTGTAGTGTGTGAGTTTGGGAGTAGATGCATCAAAGTATGACTTGTCCTTTATTGCTATTCCCAGTGCAAGATCTTATTATGCCACTAAAAAAAAATCATATTTTTTCCCTAAATAAGTGAACCAGAAATATTTGTATTTAGTAGGCAAGGAGCGAGTGAGACAGAGGATTAATTTGTGCTTTACATCATCAGTTTCCATTTTCTAAGCATGCACTTCTGATTTCTTGGACACTACAGACACCAAAGGAAACCTATACTGACTGCAGGTCACTGACTGGGGTAAACGTAAGAAATTTGGGCAATCTCTCATCTGTTTACAACTTAAGTTTTACGTATTACCACAGCAGAGATTCCACACGGAGGCCACAGGGCTTGGGAGGTTTATCAAACTGCTCTTGCAAGCTTCTTTTATCTCACCAGGGAGGTACTTCCTCAAGAATCACATTGAATGGCTAAAAAATATTAAATTGGGAGCAAAGCTCTTTCTGGGACCCATAGCCTCCTTGTATTACTCAGCCTCTCCCTCTCATTTTTGCACAAAACCTTGCTCTATCTTCTCTCCTACGTCAACTTCCTATGTAGTTACTCTGTATTTTTGATAGCCTCTTTTCCATCACAGGAATGTCTCCAGAATCTCCAGTTTCTCTGGGAAGATTTCTTCCATGTCCTCCAAAGCTCTGTAATCAGGAGGATTTGCCCCCTCTGCCCAAGATGCCATCCCTCTGGATATTGGCTTGGTGAACACTCACCTCATCTTTTAATTCTGAGCTTAAATTGTGAGATTTGAAGTTTGGAGTTCCCAGCCTGACCCGGCTTCTTCTTCCTTGTGGTTTCGTGCCACCAATTCATCCTTTTGGTGATAGTTCTCATACTAGGTGGTCATTTACGTAGATGTCTGTCTTCCTCTGTGCCCTGGAGAGCATGGGCACAGTAGGCTCATTTTCATGCCCCTAGTGCTTGACATAGAAAAGATAAAATGCCCCCGAAAAGAAAGAATTGTTCAATCCTGGATATCTATGTAGTAGATGATTATACAGACTTTAACATCGTGCTTTCCAAGAATCTTTAATAATATGGAAAAATGCTTATTTTTTTGTGTGACAGAAAAAAAAACACTATACAAAACTATATACACCAGGATTCTAATTCTATACTCATAAACACATATTTTTATAATTACATGTATATATACATATATAACTATATGCACAGACCAGAAGAAAGTATACCAAAATCTCACTTGGTTTTTTGGAATTGTGGAATTATGTGCTATTTTTTCTTAATACATATTTTTCTCCAGATTCTCTATAGTGAACATATAGTACTGTTATAATCAAAAGAAAAAAAATAGCATTTCAAAATGAATGGCAGATAAGAACTGTCTTCTGATGTGGGGAAAGGGTCACACCTAAACCGGTTAGAATAAAATTAGGTGAAATCAAGCATTGTTTTAGTGTGTAATGCTCTAACAAGAAGGAAAATAATATGGGAGCATACATTTTAGTTAAGAGTCATAGTTGCCTTCTTTTCAGTTTCATCAGTAGAATGGGAGATACTTAAACCAGTTTGCCTCTTAGAAGATAGAGAGTAATATATTTTTTAATTAAGGGCTATTGAGATCACAAAGATAGGGGATTAGGTGTAAAACATCCCACTTTAACAGTTCTCCAGGGATTGTATCCTCCCTGCACCCCATACTCTGGAATGATTTACAAGAAAGTTAAGATTAGATTACATAGGGAATCGAAACAAGTCTTTGCTCTGAATAATGTGGAATAGCTTTAAAATATAGATCAGAGATATTATTAAAATGTGTGACTAACTTTAAGGGCTACAAAAGAAAAACACTGAGGCAGCATTTTTCCTCTTGCTTAGGCATTAATTAATTAATTAATTGCATTAATTCCATGTTAACAAACTTTTTGTGGGAAGGCCCATGAAAGATCCTAGACAGGTCAGGAAACCTACTCTTTTCCTTGTTTCCCACTCTCAGGAAAGAACTGAACCAGTCAAGCAAATGAGAAGGCCAGCCCAGTACTCTGAGAGCCTCTTCAGCTAGAAAAAAGTTTAGTAGTTAGTCTTGGGTCTTGGAATCTGACAGCCAGAGTTGAAACCCGGGCTTTATCACTAATGACTGGTGAACTGAAACTCAGCTTCTCTATGTGAAAAATGGAGATCTACCTACTCATAAAGTTATTAACAGTTACATGAGATAATAGAGGTCAAATGCTTAGCACATCTGGAATATGCCAAGTGTTTCACATAAAGCAATGCATGATATCTACTCGGACTTCCACCCCACCCCACCATTTTTAAACATTTTTTTCTTCTGCAGCTTCACTCTCTTCCATTTGTTTGTATGCGGCTGTTGTCACAAACTTTGAAAAGTTGTCCTTTATTTTTTCCTCTCTTTGGCTTGCTGTTATTTCCATGTATTGATCTCAGGTTTGGGCCTTAAATTAGACCCCTATAACTCAGATGCCTCATGGCTGGGCATTCCTTCCTTTGCTTCTTTTTTTCCCTTCTGCCTCAAGTGACAAACTGACTTTTGGGCTATGTGTTCTACACGCCAGATCCAGATTTAGCTTGCAGACCATTTTATAAGTGAACAACTATAAGTTTTAGTCATATAAACCCCAAGTTAAAATTCTGCCTCTTACCAGCTGGTTTCAGGTAAGTTGCTTGCATCTCTGAGGCTGAGTACCCATTTTTATCATTCTCTAATGTAGGGACAATAAGATTCACCTCCTGGGGGCAATCAAGAGGATTAAATGTAAATGATCTATGTGAAGCTCCTAGGGGAGAGCTATATGCAGTGTTTTCCACTCCTTATTCCTTCAGAAGTCACTATGGTAAATGGTTTGTTTTCCTTCCCCCACGACTACCCTGTTTTTCTGTTTATATTAGTGAGACATGCTAACAAGAAGACTGATGCATTAAAATACCACTTAATTCAGGACAGCCCCCTTATTAGGAATTCACGAGCATTCTGTCAGGGCCCAGGCTGAAATTTACCTTGTCATTTAATCCTATGGGACAAAGAGGGAGGCCAAGGAGGAGAGGAGAAAAGTAGCAATATCTGAACCAGGTTGTGCCTGGAGCTACTTAAGTGAGGTGCATGAGACTGGTTTTGCTTCATAAAAAGTAATATGTAACTGATGATGGGATATGTTGGGGAGGCTATTGCATTTATTTAAAAAAAGACACCTTTTTAATGTCCTATGGCTTCCAGATGGACTTATTTGAGGGAAGTTTCCTGAGTATAAATATCCCACAAACTTGGTGGATTGTACAAAAGCCTTTTGTTTCCAGATATGTCAGATACCACCCTTAAACTACCCAATTACATGAACTTCAAATTTCCCCACATAAGCTTTTGAGGTAAACACTGAGTTTGTCAGTGATTTTCCATTAGCCTTCCCTGGTTTACTGCTAAGGAAAGAATGAGCTTGGAATCTCCTCCACAAAATCTTTAAAACTTTAATTTTCTGAACAGGTAACAGAGAGGAGAGTATAGGGAGAATTGAAGATTAGAATTAAAATTTAGCCTGATATAAACAGTTTTGACGTGTAGCTCACAGATCTCCAGCACATAAAGCCTGTTAAGGGGGAAAAGAGAAGTGCATTTTAATACATAAAGAAAGCTTTCAATGTCCTCTCCCATTAGCTCTCCTTGGTGTACTTACTCTGCCTTACCCAAGTGCCCTGTGACCTCCAGCCTCTGCCTTTTCACAGATGCTCCTCTCTCTCCTTTAGAAGGGGGCTGGACAGAGGAAGAGGAAGCTAGAAGTGAAGGACCCCATCATGGTCACCACTTACAGAGCTTTATGGTGTCAGGCAAATGACTATTCCTATGGACCTTAGTTTCCTTATCTGTAAATTGTAAAGAATAATATCCAGTTCACCAGAATTGTTTTGGGGATCAAGTTAAATCCTCAACTTCTCAGGATCTGTAGGATGGAATAGTACCCTGAGACATACCAATGGTAAATGGCTGTGGGAAATGCTGTGTACTTTATATTAGTGCCATCAAGTCTCTGAGGCATTCTACAATACAAAAAACAAAACAAAACAAAACAAAACAAACCCATTTAGTTCTGTTAACCTGTGCTGGGCAATGCCGAACCAGCAAGTACAGAAATAATGAGTTCCATTGTCATCTCCTTATTTTTACCATAGGCCCTAAGTTTCTGACTTAGAGTTCAGAGAGAAGGAGCTGATCTCAGTGCATGTGGGGAAGGAGGGGAGGGCAGGGCAGAGAAAGCATGCCCACCCCAGAGTCCTGCAGAGATTTCAGGCCAAGATAATTCTACAGCTCTGGAGGGTGATTCTAAAACTCACCTTTAAAGAAATATTTTCCCTCCAGTTAACCACTTATGAATAACAATAATAATAAAGTCTATCTGCAACCAGGGTAAGAGTGAAAGGATGGAGGTGAAGAAAGCACTTTCAGTTGTAGTTAGAATGCATCAGAAGTAGTTAAATTCCCCTTTTCAATGACTAGTAAAGCAGAAAGTATGGTTTTCCTGGCAAAGTGCTAGAGATACAAAATATTTTTCTTCCTCCATTATAAAAATAGGAATGAAGAAAAGAAAATGCTTTGGAAGATGAATGCAGAGATAGAAAGCAAACAAGTAAAGAGTTGATTGGGGAGTTTTCAGCAAATGAATGAATGAATGAATGCATGAATGGGTAGAAACCACATGAGAGAAAATAATGGACTTTGGTAAAGTTTGCTAAAGAATGGAGATGATTCCTTTTTGCTAAACTAAACCCACAGCCAAATTAGAAAACTTGATAATCAAACATTGCATTTGTTTTATATATTCATGGCATCAGTTCAATTTGTCATTAATTAAACAGGCAAATTTGAGAATGCCTGTTTTAAGTAATACCCCCAAAATAACCTCGTAAAATCACGTTGAGATATATTATATGTCCTGAGGGCAGCAGGAAGCAAAAGGGAAAATATGAAATTAGAAAGTGACCTGTAATTGTCACTTCACTGGTAAAGGTGATATAACCTCCATTATCAATCAGGAACTTACTTTGATGCCTAATTTCACTGGCTGTCTAACTTATCAAATTGAATTAAGCACAAATGAAGAAATACTTGGCTAGGGAAAAAAGTACCATGCCATTTTGCTTTCTGTCAACTGAAAACCAACCCAATTAGGACAGACAAGGAAAAATAAGCTCAAAATATTTTATTGGAGGAATAAAAGTTAAAAGGGATTGTTTCCCCCAAACTGGCCTGGCCAAAGGTAGTTGACAAAAACACCAGGTTCCCTGGTGCCTTCTATATATCCAGAGTTGAAAAATGGTTGTTTTCCTTCATTTATTCCACTAATATTTGAGTGATGATAATGTGCCAGGTTCAAATCATTGCTTTATAGGATAAACGATGCCTCCTCTTTCCTCCCTGCTCTAAGCCTGATGCTTCAGTGTCACTCCCCTTTCCTTGTTTGCAGAATTACAAGGAGTTTGCTAGATGGTGTATACTACTCTCTGTAGATATTTGAAGACAAGAATCACCCAACAGGAAACTTCCCCAAGGTTGCATCCAAAGCAACATCAATTCTCTGTGTTTCCTACATGTACTTGGTAATATCAACAATGTAGAAGCTTTTCTGACCCTCCGGTTCTGCCCTTGTGCTGAATTTTGTCCTGAGTAAATAAGAACTTGAGGATATAGAGCATTTTTGAAGCAAGGGCACTAGAGGTTGTTGAGAACTGTGAGAAATGAGCTCTGCACGGGAGTCTAGAAAGCTGCAGGACCCAGAGCAATAGACGGGAGTGCAGAGTTCTCAATGGGCAGGGGAGTCTGACCAGGGCAAGTTACAATTCTTCTCTGGGTATAGGTTTTTCTCATCAAGAAATGAAGGCTGTGGGAAGAGATGCTTCTAGCTCAAATACTCGTTTTTCTGCTGCAGCTCATTTGCTTCAGCATATGAAAAAATTTCCCCTTTAGAAATGGGGAAAAAATGATCTTTTTTTCTAAACGATTCATGAAACAAGGAATTTTACAAAGAAAAATCCTTTCAGCTTGCCTCACCTGCGTGTTCTTTCTGCTCCCTTCTTCTTGCTTTTGCTCAGCTGGCATGTGCTAGCTCTCAGTCCCTTTTTACAATCTGATCATTCCTGGTGTGACGGCATGTCCCTGGCAGCAGGTGCCATCTGGAGAAGCTTTTCTTTATTTCTCTGTATTATTCATCTGCATTTTCAAATGGTTCCTTTTTCCTCTAAGTATATTTTCAGCTCTCCCCCCACTTCCCCCAACACACATACTTCGTGGAACTGACCTTCTACCTAAATCTAGCTTGTTTTCTGTCCGAAATTTCACACACACATTTCCCAGGAAACACTTAATTCTGCCAAACTGTCTCTATATATTTTTTTGGCTGAAAAATGCCAAATATACAGAAGTTGTTCTGTTTTCTATTAACCATTTTGTCTCAGCAGATATCTTCACATGGATGTATGGGCTAATATGAGTCTAAGCATATAGAAAGCCATTTAAAAAGGAATAACATGTAATATATTTTGGAATACTGCATAGCTCTATGTTTTAGACTTTGATGGAGAGTGTGGATACTACTAAAAAAATTCAGATTTTAACAAAACCCTTACAGAAAAGGAATGTGACATATCTATCTCCTTATAAATGTGTCTTATCTCTATTTTTTTTTAACCACATTTAGTGATGCATGGGATAGAGTAATATGCCTTTTTGTTCGTAAGGATGTTTCCCTCCATTAGGTCTGATCAGTAATATTTAAAATATAGAAATCCTTTTCATTTAAAATATCTTCACTAAAATAGATATTTCTTCCCTTAGAAAAAGAATTCAAAACTTTTTAGGGCCTAGTTTTAAAAAGCATCATGCTTTAGTTGATTCATTTTGGTGGTTGTTTTAGGGATGTGAAATATATCACCACTGCAACTAGCAAGAACTATAAATGATACATTATTGCAAGTGTTCTAAAAAAATCAGAACAAAACTAATTTATTATAGTTCTGTCTTCATTATACACCACATGTTGGTGAGTTAAACACAACAAAATTGTCTTTTCTTTTAAAAGTGTCTACTAAAGATAAAAAGAATAAGGTAACAATTAACATGTAGTTTGTTACATTAAAAAATCTGATATACATATTTCTATTGCCTGTTAGCTTATTCTTAGCCTCTTTAACTATTACAAAAAAAAGAAAAATCATTGTTCAAAGGCAAACATTCAATTCAGTTGATACAACATTACAGTACAGTCAACTAACATCATCCAAGGAAGGTAACAAGTCTAGCCTTAGCTTCTTGAGTTAAAAGTGTGTAGACCAGATTGCTACAAAAGGTTCAATGCTGCTTCACACTGTATGTTAGCTTTTTGGAGGACATGGTAATTTCTACTGATGGCTTCAGAAGAAGGGGTCATGCTATTGGTAAAAGCACAGGGGAACCCCAACCTGTCATTAATAATTTTATTGAGCATCGTAGTTAGAACAGCATTATTGAGTTTAGCACAACAACTAAAACAAAATAATCATAATCATAATCATAATAATGATAAGAATAAAAACCAAACACAAACTGGAAGCCTAGAGATGCTGCCAGCCGTGTCAAACCCTTGCGATACGCTATACTAAAAAAATTTGAAATATCCACCCGTCCTCTCCACTCTGCCACAAACTAGCAAAGTCAAAAATACAAAAGTCTTCAACTTGTTACTTTTGCAGAATAAAGCAAAAACGTCTTTGTGCTCCTTACTACCAGAAGCGAAATATCCACTGAGTTACCACATGTAATAGCTTCTGGATGTGTCAACCTGGGTTGGCTTGGTGTCTGCAGAACCATCTTTGTCTTTCTCACTGTCACCTTCCCAGAGGTTAATGAGTGGTGGGTATAGCTCATTTAGTGGGATTGAAGAAGTTTTTTGCATATACTTTTTTAATGAATGGTGGTAGTTTTTTCTCTTAAACCTTTTGGCAATGTACACAGCAATGGACGCAAGGCTAATGACGGCAAACATGGACCCCATTACTGCAGCAAGGGCCGTACTTGTTTCTTGATCAGAAATGTCCAGTGCAAAGGCGGCATTTTTAGTTGTGACATTAACACATGACTTTTGAGTCTGCTGATGAATATTGGACACCGTGAGACACACTTCATAATCTGTGGAAGGCTGCAGATGTGTTAGGTTGTACTCATGAACATCTACTGGGACCCTGGCAGTATATGTTATGTGAGGATTGTCAATCTTCATGGTGGCAGATGACCATTTTAAGTTTGATGTCATGACATTGGAATTAACTTTCCAGGACACTAAAATGGAATGAGATTCTGTCTGCTTGACATATATTTTCAGCACCTGGGTACCATCCAGAAGGGTTCCATTAACCTTAATTGTTACCACACGCGTGTCGGCCCCTTCCACATTCTGGGCAACACAGGTGTATCTTCCTGAGTCTTCAGTTTGTATGTTAGATATTTCTAAAGTACCTTCACTACTTAGCTTGTATTTCTCTGAAAGTGTATCCACAGTTATCTTATTTCCAAGAGGAGTGACCCAGTAAATTTCGGGTTCTGGCTCAGCCATGGCTCGACAGTCTAGGAAAACCGTTGTGCCGATATCCATGTTTAAATGATTTGGGAATGTGTCATGAGATATCATTGGGAGGCACTGTTCACTTGAATCCTGGATTAAAACTTCCTTTACCTGGTGCCCTCTATATTCAGGTGGCATGGCGCAAAACATGGACAAGGGCTCCATGAAGCGGATGTTGGTCTTGTTGGAGTTAATCCAGTGGATGACACAATCACACCTCAGGGGATTGCTGTGGATACTGATCTCACGAAGATTGGGAAGGGATTCTACCGTCTTTTGGTAAACGGCATTCAA
The DNA here is from genome assembly GCF_004348235.1 of Phoca vitulina. NCBI lineage: Eukaryota > Metazoa > Chordata > Mammalia > Carnivora > Phocidae > Phoca > Phoca vitulina. The sequence continues at coordinate 34,365,294 of NW_022589716.1, read as the reverse complement.
GGCATTGTTGTTCAGCATCAAGCTTTCTAGGGCAGGAACACTTCGAAAAGCCAAGCGGTGGATATAAGATAATTTGGGGTTATTGGTGGCTTCTAACTTTGTGAGTTCAGGCAAGTTATCAAGGGCATAACGATCCACAGAAACGAGTTCCCCCATATTGTTGATTCCCAGTTCTTTTAACCGAAGCATATTTTTGAAATCCCCTTCTTGGATTTTGTGAATGGGGTTTTTGTTGAGGTCTAAGAATTTTAAATTTGGAACTTTTTGCAGGGCAAGCTGAGGAACCTTGACCAGTTTGTTATCATAAAAAGACAAGCTTTCAAGGCTGTCCAAGCCCACCAAGGCATTTCCAGGAATATCAGTGAGATACATTCCTGCCAAAACCAGGCTTCTCAAATTTGAGAGGGGTTTAAAGTTCATATCTAGAATTCCAATCACGGGGTTTTCCCCAATCATGAGAATTTCCAGGTTGGGTGTTGAATCAAACCAGCGGCTATCGATAACTTTCAATTTATTGGAGTTCAAATGAAGCCTTAAAAGATTTTTTAAGCCTGAAAAAGCATTAGCAGAAATAGTGCTAATCTGGTTATGGTTGATATAGAGTTCTTGAAGGTTGCTGAGGTCTTGCAGACAGTAATCAGTCATTTCTGTAATCTGATTTTCCTCCAAATGTAGAGTAGTGAGCTGGGTCAGGTTTGCCAGCCCTACCTCCTTAATATTTGTAAAGTTGTTTTGGGAGAAATCTAGCTCAGTCAAGTTGAAAAGCTGCTGGAGCTCATCCACGGTCTTTGCGATGTTATTGCTCTGTAAGAGAAGCACTTGGGTATCACTAGAAAGGTTGCTGGGAATCCTTGTTAAGCGGAGATCATTGCAATCAACAGTAGTGGCTTCTCTATATGTTGACTGCGGGGTAAACCAGGGCCTAATTTCACATACACAAAGTTGTGGACACTCACTATTTTGTAGGGAAGACCCAGTTAATGAAGTCATTAGCAAGCCCAGCACCAGTTGGCAAGCTGCTAAAACAAAGCTCATCCTAGCCATCCTGGCTTGCCAAGCAAGCTCAACTCCTGACACCCCTAAGTTTTAACAAAAGTTGAACACTAGATAGTGGTATGTAGGACAGCAAGCAGAAAATGTAAACATTCAAGCAAAGTCTTGGTTGAGATGTGTAAAATTCCGGAGTCCAAAGGTATGGTTTTCAGGAGTTTTCAAAAGGCAGGAAGCAATTGGGAGTCTTTTAACTGTGTCTCTCAATTCCAGGCATGCCCACAGCTCTGTGGTATAAGTTACTTCCGTCAAATCAAAGTCTGGAGATGTGCCTGAAAATTAGATTAGGACAGACGTTATGTTTTTTTCCATATACTTTCTATATTATAGATTTTCTTTTGTCTACTAAAAAGGCATAATCACAAATCTATTAACAGAATGCTCAAAGTAACTACACAAGCTTTTAAGTTACAGTATAGTTTTCTACATTCCAGTTACTACACTAAAAATAGTTACCACTTTTACAATTTAATTGGGTAAAATTGTCAAATGCACACACATACTCACATTTAATAGGGACACTCAGAAAAACATACAGATGTTATTTTTTAAAAAACAAAGTTGGCTTTAAAAATTGCAAGGCTCCAAAAAGTCAAAAGCAAAGCATGAAACGCAGTTTATAAGAGACTCAAAGTTCATTTTTGGATATTTATATTTTATTTTATTATTTTTTAAAAGATTTTATTTATTTATTTGAGAGAGAGAGAGAGAGCACGAGAGAACACAAGCAATGGGAAGGGAGAAGCAGGCTGCCCATGGAGCAGGGAGCCCCATGGAGCAGGGAGCTTGATCCCAGGAGTCTGGGATCATGACCTGAGCCAAAGGCAGATGCTTAACCAACTGAGCCACTCAGGCACCCTTAATTATTTGTATTTTAACTAATAATTGTTTTTATTTGTTTTCAGCAGTTTTTCTTTTCCAAATGGTATATTCTGTAGATATATTCAGCCAATGCTCTTCTAGCTCAGTTATTCTTATGCAAAAAATAAATTTAATACAACTACAAAAAGAAAATGTCGGGGCGCCTGGGTGGCTCAGTTGGTTAAGCGACTGCCTTCGGCTCAGGTCATGATCCTGGAGTCCCGGGATCGAGTCCCGCATCGGGCTCCCTGCTCAGTGGGGAGTCTGCTTCTCCCTCTGACCCTCCTCCCTCTCGTGCTCTCTGTCTCTCATTCTCTCTCTCGCAAATAAATAAATAAAATCTTTAAAAAAAACCAAAAACAAAAACAAAACAAAAAGAAAATGTCAGTTTTTCTTATATTCTAATAGTCACAGCTGATCTTGACTGAATAAAATAGTCAAAGGATTTTACCCCACTATTATCACTGATCTTCATGAAAAACACACACATACCTACACATGTTTCATTTCAACAATCTCATGGGAATGTCACTGGCCACTTAGTAGCTATAAAGCATGGATATATTGGATATGTTCTTTTTTTGGGATATATTCTTTAATATCTTTAAGCCTCAGCTTCTTCAACTATATAAGATAGGGTTGGTCATTAGGATTATCAAGGGAATTAAAGGAATCTCTATAAAGCTCAAAAAGTTATTTATATTTATTGTCATCCTTTTTTTTTTTTTTTTTTAAGATTGAGGGGCAGAGGGAGAGGGAGAGAATCTTAAGCAGGCTCCATGCCCAGTGTATGAGCTTCACGTCAGGCTCACAACCTGAGCTGAAATCAAGAGTCAGACACTTAACTGACTGAACCACCCAGGCATCCCTATTGTCATCTTATTATATCTCTCATCCATATTAGTTTTAGCTGAATAGTGGTTGTTAGAGAACAAGTAAATGAAGGAAAGCTGGGGACATTTGATTTTATTTAGTCATTGTCTATTGGTTTTAATAAGGTCTTCTGAGGTCAAATATGTATTGCTCATCTGCTTATAAAGATAATATTAGCAGTTAATGGTTCTAGTTTCCTGGATTCCAATCAGGTATAAAAAGCCACTGTGGATCCATTGTCTATCTTGCTTTCTCAAAATGAGGCCCATCATTCCTAAGCTATTAAAAGTAGAGTTATATATTTCCTTACATTTGTCTTTCTATGATGAACTTCAGCTTTGAGTCCTGAAGGACCTTCAGTGACTAGTGTTTTCTTTGGCCTCATAAAATTACTGTAAGGATTCAATAAAATACAGCATATAAGGTACTTGAAATCTAGTGTCCAACACATAGCAAACTTTTGATTCATATTTACTGCTATTACTTTGTACTTTGCAAAACATAGTTATCCTTGTGATTGACCAAGAAGCAAACTAATACAAGTAGCCAGTCCTAAAAGTTCTGTATTCGTCATATTTCAGTAGAAAGAAAGAGAAGTCCTACATTTCTGTTGTTGTTATACAAAATATGCAAATTAAGCTATGGTCTAACAAGATGGTATTAAAAAAAAAAATCACCCAACCCAGATTTGGCAGTTGGAGGAAGAAGAAGGAAATGAATGCGTTGCATAATGCTGATGCTGGATACTTGCTATTCTTTGTGGGGAGGAAACACACTGGCATTCTCCTCTACCTAATCTGGCTATTTTAGCATATATTATGTACGTACAAAACTTTTCAACATTATAAAACTACCTGATTCTGACTTTTATCTGGAAATTCCATAAAATAAAAACATATTTCAGAGAATAATAATTTTCCAAATATTATTGCCTCCACAAATTTATTCCACTCTTTTTGTTTCCGTTTAGAATAATCTTAAACATGTATAATGACTACAGTAAATTTTCCATTAAGATTTCTACCACATGTTATTGCTTAATTTTACGTCAAAATAGAAAACCAAAAAAAAAATCTACTTTTCATAACTCTGAGATGGAATTTCCACTAATATTTATGTTTTGACTGAATTTAAGGAAACATAGCAAAAAGTAAGTATGCGTCGAAGTTGTGTGAGACTCCCAAAACCATCTGTTGCCATTGAAAAATATCTTTTATGGGGCTATGCTTTGGATATTTTCATGAGTAATGCCTCCATTTTAGTTTAAAATATATGATGAGGTAATTGGATTGCAATACTCAAATTTCTGTTTGACATACACATTCCTCTTTATTTTTATTTATTTATTATTGTTATGTTAATCACCATACATTACATCATTAGTTTTTGATGTAGTGTCCCATGATTCATTGTTTGTGCATAACACCCAGTACTCCATGCAGAACATGCCCTCTTTAATACCCATCACCAGGCTAACCCATCCTCCCACCCCTCTCCCCTCTAGAACCCTCAGTTTGTTTCTCAGAGTCCGTCGTCTCTCATGGTTCGTCTACCCCTCCGATTTCCCCCCCTTCATTCTTCCCCTCCTGCTATCGTCTTCTTTTTTTTTTTTTCTTAACATATATTGCATTATTTGTTTCAGAGGTGCAGATCTGTGATTCCTCTTTAAACAAACCAACAAACCACACAAGTTGAGAATGTTCGACACCATATCAGACATAGAGGGAAGACATTTTCCTCTCCCAGCCTCTTTGAGAGTGGAGAATGAAACTTCCTTGACACAAAAGGAGGTGTTTTAAGATGTTTCTAGTTGTATGCCATTCTGATTCTCTTTAGCATATTTTCCAGCCTAATTTTTGAACATGACATTATACATAGAACAAAGCTTCATAGAGTGCTTAAACCATTTTGTATGTTTGAAACATAAGGCATGTCTCAGAAGTTATTCACTAACAGTGTTTAAAAGTAAATCCATTATCACAACAAGAGTAGAAAACTATAGACCAATGTCCCTGATGAACACTGATGCAAAACTCCTCCACAAAATACTAGCAGATTGAATTCAACAGTTTATTAAAAGGTTTATACACCATTTCATGATAAAAACACTCAACTGACTAAGAATAAAAGAAAAAACCATATATGAAAAACCCACAGCTAAAATCATAATCAGTGATGAAAGAATATAAGCTTTTCCTCGATGATCAGGAACAATGTAAGGATGCCCACTCTAGCTACTTCTATTCAACTTAGTATTGGAAGTCCTAGCCAGAACAATTAGACAAGAAAAAGAAATAAAGCATCCAAATTGGAAATGAAGAAGCAAAATTCTGTTTGCAGATGGTATGATCTCACATGTAGAAAACCCTAAAGATGTCACAAAAAACCCTAAACTGTTAAAACTAATAAACAATTTCAACAAAGTTGCAAGACACAAAATACATAAAATCAATTGTGTCTTTGTACACTAACAGTGACCAATCCAAAAAGGAAATTAATAATCCAACTTACAATAGCATCAAAAGAATAAAATACCTGGGAATAAATTTAACCAAGGAGGTGAAAGACTTGTGCACTGAAAACTACAAAACACTGCTAAAAGAAATAAAGTATTCAAATATATAGAAATATATCCCATGTTCATGAATTGTATTGTTAAAATGTCCACACTATCCAAAGTGATCTACAGATTCATTGCAATCCTTATCAAAAGCTCAATCACAGTTTTTGCAGAAATAGAAAAAAAAAATCTTGGGTGCCTGGGTGGTTCAGTTGGTTAAGCGTCTGCCTTCGGCTCAGGTCATGATCCTGGGGTCCGGGGATAGAGGCCCGCATCGGGCTCCCTGCTTAGTGGGGGAGTTTGCTTCTCCCTCTGCTGCTGTCTCTCTCTCTCTGTCAAATAAATGAATAAAATCTTTAAAAAAACCTTGAAATTCATATGGAATCTCAAGGGACCCCGAATAGCCAAAACAGTCCTGAAAAAGGACAAAGTTGGAGGCCTTAACACTTCATGAGTTCAAAACATACAATAAAGCAACAGTAATCAAGATGGTGGGTTACTGGCATAAAGAGAGACATATAGACCAATGGAAGACAGAGCACAGAAATAAACTCTTCCATATATGATCAAGTGATCTTTGATGAAAGTGCCAAGACTACACAATGAGGAAAGGATAGTCTCTTCAACAAATGGTGTTGTATATCCACATGCAAAAGAATGAAGTTGGACCCTTACCCTATACCATATACAAAAATTAACTCAAAATGAATTAAAGACCTAAATATAAGACCTAAAACTGGAAAACTCCTAGGAGAAAACATAGGGGAAAAGCTTCAGAACATTGGAGTTGACATTGATTTCTTGGAATATAACACCAAAAGCACAGGCAATAAAAGCAAAAATAGCAAATGTGACTAAAGCAAACTTAAAAACTTCTGCACATCAAAGGAAACAATCAACAGGTTGAAAAGACAATCTACCAAATGGGAGAAAATATTTGCAAATAATATATCTCATAAGGGACTAATGTCCAGTATATAAGGAAATCCTATAACAACTACCATAACAACAAAACAAATAATCTGATTAAAAATTATGCAAAAGATTTAAATAGTTCTCCAAAGATATATGAGTGGACAATAAGCATATGAAAAGATGCTTAACATCACTAATCATAGGGAAATATAAATTAAAACCATAATGGGATATGACCTCACACCCATGAGGATGACTACCATCAAAAGAACAGAAAGTAACAAGTGGAGGGAATGTAAAATGATGCCTCCACTATGGAATATAGTATGGGAGTTCTGAAATAAATTAAAAATAGAATTACCATATGATCCAGCAATCCCACTTCTGGGTATATATCCAAAAAAATTCAAAGCAAGATCTTGAAGAGATATTTGCACACCAGTGTTCAATGCAGCACTATTCACAACAGCCAAGAGATGGAAACAACCCATATGTGTATTAAGTGGATGAATGGAAAAAGAAAATGTGGCATATAAACAAAATGGAATATCATGCAACCTTAAAAAAGAAGGAAAACTTGTCATATCTACAATGTGGATGAACTTCCAGGACATTATCCTAGATGAAATAAGCCCATCACAAAAGGACAAATACTGTATGATTCTACTTATATGAAGTATCTAAAGTTGTCAAAATTATAGAAACAGAAATTAGAATGGTAGTTGCCAAGGGCTGTGGGAAGGGGAGGGGGGAATTTGTCCTTAATGGATATTTAAGTTTTACAAGATGAAAAAGAGAACTCTGTTGTACAACACTACTGAATTGTATACTTAAAAATGGGAGCTGGAAAGTTTAATATTATTTTTTTATCATTAAAAAAACATGAATCCATTATAATTCAGGCCAACTTTTATCACATACATACCAACTGATTAACTTAAATTCTGCAACAAATAAAAAATGGCTGGTAGTTTTTTTTTTTTTTTTTGAAAAGTGGAATTGCTTTCTTCTAGGGCTTACTGGGCTAAGTTGGTCAAATGTGAGAAGAAAATATCCTGCTAATTTCTAGAATGATGTTCCATAAACAAGTCTGGCAGTTTAAAGAAACAATCCCTTAAATAAAAACCCATATCTTTAAAGGCCCAGAATTGGCAAGGGATGCATTTCAAATAGGTCCACAAACAATTATATAATTACAATTGATGCTTCTTTTTCCAATAAGATATGTTTAGGACACTCTGCTCTGAATATAAAATTCCAAAGGAAATGGACTGCATGGTCATCACCAGCAGTCAATTTGGCACTGATCCCCATTTTCCCCATAGAATCATATGAGATGGGATGTTATTTTAACAAAATCACCGTATTTAGTATGACTTGGGGTTGGATCCTTATGCATTAAGTTCTTATGAAGTTGGGTGAAAGAAATAAGCAATCACAATAACATGATGATTAGGTTAATTCTAATTATATTAAAACCCAGATAGCTCTCAGTTTGTAGAAAGAATTCTGTCTTGGGGGATCAAGTGATCTGTATTCAGATTCTGACTTCTTCACTTACTACCTTGTATAAACTATGGAAATTCTCTCAGTTTCTGTGCCTAAATTAAGGCTAATTATACATATTTCATATATGAAAATTATGATAACTAAAGAGCCTGGGAAAGAGTCCAGCACGGAGTGAGCCCTCAGATACTTATTTGAATCTCTGGAACCTCATCAAGTTTGCTATTAAATTTCATTTTCACCCTGCAGGAGTATTGGGAGGTAATGAATAAGCAAATCTCTTTAAGACCTTTGGGCATGACAGGTGTTTGGAAAAAAGTTGTGGTTATTTTTTACCATTTCCATTATATTTTCAACCAGTATTATTGGAATTAAGTGTTAGAAATTCAGAGACCAAATATGGCACTGTGCTAAATTAAAACCCTATGCAGGCAAGCAAATTATGGAATACAAACCTCCAACCTGGAAATTAGCATCCTTTCATAGACATAGTAGTCACAGCAGTGAAAAACTAAATTTCTGACCCCCCTCCCCCCTCCCCGAAAATGAAGAAAAATGCCTTCTTAGGACATGTGCTTTTATGCGTACTGGCCAAATTCACTGCGTACGTGTTTAGGAAAATCAGTTTTTTAGTCTGTTGGTCCCCAAATAGATCCAGAGCTAATGCAGCATTCAAATTTGCTTATCTTCTTTTAGGTATGGCTTAATAATGGGACAATGGGATTTTTGTTCAATGAAGCTTTCCTTCTGGTTAAAAAATGCAGTGTCTCAGGGCACCTGGGTGGCTCAGTCGTTAGGCGTCTGCCTTCAGCTCAGGTCATGATCCCAGAGTCCTGGGATCGAGCCCCACATCGGGCTCCCTGCTCTGCGGGAAGCCTGCTTCTCCCTCTCCCACTCCCCCTGCTTGAGTTCCCTCTCTCACTATGTCTCTCTCTGTCAAATAAATAAATAAAATCTTTAAAAAAAAATGCAGTGTCTCAATACAAATTCTCCCTGTAGCCACTGTGTTGTGGGGGCATGGGAGCAAGGTGGAGCCAGACTGCATTCACTGGATTGACCTCCCAGAAGTAATTTCCTATGCTGAAGGCCACCTTGACTTCTGCTGCAGGTACAAGTGGCTGATTGTTAGGCTCAAAAGGCTATACTTTTTTTTTTTTAAGATTATTTATTTGAGAGAGAGGGAGCGCAAGATCCGGGGTGGGGGGCAGGCAGAGGGAGGGAGAGAGAGAGAGAATCTCAAGCAGACTCCCCTCTGAGCGCGGAGCCCAATGCGGGGTTCAACGCGGACTCAATGCAGGGCTTGGTCTCATGACCCTGAGACCATGACTCTAGCCAAAACCAAGAGTTGGTGAGATCGTGACCTGAGCCAAAAGCAAGAGTCAGCCACTCAACTGACTGAGCCACCCAGGTACCTGGCTATCAGCTTTTGGAAACAGGAGTTTAGAGTGAAAAGTGTGGCTTCTGGAGACAAACCTGGTTTCAAATTCAGTTCTGTGACCTTGGGCAAGTTACTGAAGCTTTCTTTCTGAGTCTCAGTTAATTTTTTTTTTAGAAAATGGAGATCATAAAACCTATTTTGCAAAGGTGGTGAGAGAATTAGGATGAGATGTTAAATGTAAAGCTTCTGGCAGAGGGCCTGGCACATAGCAAGTGCCTGAGAGGTGTTAGGTATTATTATTTACAGGTTTGATGTCTCACTGGATCTAGTCTTTCTAATGGGTGTTGAGTATGAAAGGAGTAGCAAGTTGAAATCAGCAGAGGGTACCTTTTGTGGTATTAGCAACCGTGAGTTCTGAAAAAAGCCTGGCGAGGCTTTTTTAACAACATAGATGGCTAGTGTAGGTAGAGCCAGACAGAGAGAGATGGCAGCAAATTCTTTCTGGAGGGTATATTTTATTTTCCTTGGGAAGGAAATAAGATCTTGCAAGTACATTGTGAACACTGAACCTGCAGGGGCTATTTTTATTTTTTTATTATTTTTTTAAAGTAATCTGTTCCCCCAACATGGAGCTTGAACTCTTGACCCCAAGATCAAGTCACATGCTCTACTGACTTGGCCAGCCAGGCACCCCTGCATGGATTATTTTTAAAGACATTAGTTTCTTGGACTTTTGTCTGGTCCCTGGACCTTTCTGAATCTTAGATTTCTTTCTTCAACCATTTCCTCAAATTATGTTCCTTGCTTCACACATTATCCAAACCAAAACACCCTGTAGTGTGTGTCAGTGATCACAGATGGAGGGTTCGTATGGGAGGAAGAGCTATAATAGTCTCCGTAACGCATTAAGGAAACAATAAAGTCTATCCCCTTGCAAGGACATAATGAAGCTTGCTGAGGCTCTTTTGCATAAGGAACTATTCCTGAGAGCCCACATTATTCATCAGCAAGCAGTGCAGGAGCATGTCTGAGTGGGCCGAGCAACAGAATGAGGACACCAGGGAAGGGATTCTTAATTTTGGCTTCACCACAAACTTCCTAAGTGACCTTGAGCAAGTCTAGTAACTTTGTGTCCTATTTTATTTATCTTATAGTAAGTAGGTTGAGACTAAAGGTAGTCATAACTTCCTTCCCAGGCTAAGAGGAACCTCAGGAAGTCATCTTTCAACCCATTCTCCTGGGTGTCATGCAAAACTACTTCTAGCCATTTTCTGAGAGGCAATCCTCTTCTTCCCTTCCTTTTCTGTTATTAAATTGTTATGGAGGCAACTAGCTTGATTATGCCAAAATCTCAAACTCCAGTGCTTTCAGGGGCTAGGTAGGTGAAGTCAGCTGAATCTAATACAATCATGTAAAAAGCTGGAGTGTGCATGGACTCCCAAAGTGTCCAAAAATGTTAACTGTGTAGGCCAGACAAAAACCATATGCTTTCCAAGGCCTTTTATGGCCTGTGGCCAGTTTGTAACCTCTGAATTATATATAAATATAATAATAATCATATCAGCTATAATGCTGAGCTAATGTATTTGATAAGTAGATGATTAAATATCAATTTTAAACTATTGGCAAATACTCCATATGTAAAAGCCTATAATTAGAGACTCATTATATCATAGTGTGAATCTTTGCTCTGAAGAAAATTTTAGTGGTTTAAAAAAAAGTGTTGCATTTACAAAAAATTCATTTTACACACTTTTCTTTTGGAAGACCTACTTTTAAAGGCAGGAAGAACCTTCCAGGTCCCCTAGGTGATCCAAGATGACCCAGTTACTTGGCAGAGAAATGAAATAAAACCCAAGCCTTGATCCCTAATTCAGCATTTCCTAATCTGATCACTTTAAATGCTTATGGTTTTCCTGGTTCCCAGAGAAAAATTTGATTGTCCGTTCTCTAGTTTTATTTTAGTTTCTTCTTTTTCTCCTCTTCTTCTTGTATTTATTATTATTATTATTAATTAATAAAGTCTCAAAAATTCTCTGGTATACTTGGGTGGTATAAATGCACTACTGTGCAAAGGAGAGGGTAAACACAAGTGATCTTTTGATTCCGCCTCATTTTCCTTCCCCTTTTGGTCCAGGGCAAATCCATCACACTGCAGGTGCAGTGTCGGGCAACATCTCTGGGAGAAACCCAAAGGTGCAGCTGGTCTCCAAACTGAGCATAGAAGCTGGGGTTACAGTTCATTCAGCTTCCAAGAGGAACTGGGCATGGACAGCACATTAGCCCTTGCAGGAGGGTTGGCAAGGCACAGTAAATGGCAAGGCTAGACTAGATGGACTAAAGAATTACAAAAGAAACTTTAAAAAAAGAAAGAAAGAAAAATGAAAAGCAAAAAGCCCAGACACAGCCAGCTGGCATAAATCCAAATCCAAGTAAGTGGCTTGGCATGGTGGGGAAAGGTGCTTGTGGAAGAGCCTTTACTTCAGATTCTCATTTGGCTTCAACTGATCAAAGGCAAACAAGCTGACCTCCCTGTGAAGTATGAGAAACACAAATTGTGAAAGTTGGAAAAGGCCTCAGAGATCACCTAGCACATCTAAAACAACTTCTCATTTTATAGAGGACACCTCAGGGAGGTGACGTTAGATATTTGGAAGCCAAACTTGACTCCATCCTACTCTCCAAACATATGATCCTTTACACTGTAGAACCCCACACTGCTTCACTTAGTGTAGGGTTAGTTGAAATTTATATTCTTGATCACTTGGGCAGGAACTAAAACTCTTTGAAGGATGTTAGCCTCTAGTGCTCTATTAATCAATTACCCTTTATTAGAAGCCTAAGAAAACATCATTCAATTTAGGGAGTAAAATGGCTTATTTAATAACCACTATCTTGACCTTGATTAGGTAGATCAGGGATAGGGTAGACAGCTCAGTCGATCATCCTGATGGCCAACTTATTCCAAAAAATTAAGTCAGGTCAGCTTAACCATGTTCATTGATTTTTTTTTTTTTTAATGTGGCAGTTAATTGATCATAGTTGATCTATTCTACATAAACATGGCCAAATCACAAGTTTAATTTTTAGAATGTATAAATTAAACTTCTCTTAATTTGACAATGGATAATGTGTTGCAAACTCTGTGAGGGCACAGAAATTCAAATGTAGGAAATGTAAAGTAGATTTGAACAATTAGTAGGAGTTGGAAATGGGCATTCAAGATAGAAGAGACCTTATAAATAATATAATACTAGGAATATAGCTAACTTTAATAACAGACTTAATTGAATAAAAGACTTACTATTTTTTTTTAAGATTTTATTTATTTATTTGACAGAGGGAGACACAGAGAGAGAGGGAACACAAGCAGGGGGAGTGGGAAAGGGAGAAGCAGGCTTCCCGCGGAGCAGGGAGCCCGATGCGGGGCTCGATCCCAGGACCCTGGGATCATGACCTGAGCCGAAGGCAGACGCTTAACCATCTGACCCACCCAGGTGCCCCTAAAAGACTTACTATTATTAACCGCTATAGTGAATGACTACATGTGTATGGTGTAAAGTATATCATCCCTGTTTTTCACAGAGAAGTTGTCACTTGTTCAAGATCTCAAATAAGATAGCAAGTCAAGGACATAGGGCCCATGCCCTAAAGCTATCTAGCTCAGAATCCCTGTCTGGTTTTCAGGTAGTTTGAGAGGTAGTGTGGTACAGAGACTGAAGCACTGGACCACCAGTTAGTGGGTCCTTACCTCTCTTGTTTTGCCTCCAACTCAGATCATGCAGGCTATCTGCCCTACCTGTAAATGTTGAGGTTAGGCTAAACCTAGATGATGTCTTAGTGCTTCTTCAGCTCCAGAATTTTAGGCATTTGATGATTCTTTTCCGAGTTTCTACTTTTAAATGCACCCATGTAAACAGCACTCCTTATGGCTGGGAGCAAAACATTTGGTCCTGGCTTTTAAAAAGAAAACAACACTGTTTAGTATTTTTTTTTTTTTTTTTTTTTTTAAGAAAAGGCATGGTCTCAAGAGGCAGACAGAGCTAAGTCCATATCCTGACACTACCTATGGTGCTTTGGATAAATTGTCTACCTCCCTGGGTCTTGATTTCCTTATCTGTTAGGAGATAGCTCTAGATCTTCCTCATGAGAGAACAAGGTTTGAGAAGTGGCTGGTACAGAGTAGAGTCTCAACAATCATAAATTTCCTTTGGAGTTCTCAACTTAGAAAATTAGAGTCAAGTGCTAAAAAAAAACCAAGTTAATATTTGCTCTTCCAACAAGGAAATTAATGGTTTTCTTGAAAATTATCTGGAACAGATATCCTTCCCTTCCTTCCTTCCTTTTGTTCTTCCTCTCCCCTCCCCTCCCTCCTTCCCTTCCTACCTTCCTTTTAAACCCAACCCTCATTTGGTGCCTTATTTTTTCTTCATAACATCCCTGGGAGGTAAGCAGTATGACTATCCCTTTTCACATTGAGGAAACCATGCATAGAGATAGTGAGTAACTTGCCCAAGACATGTAGCTAGACAGTGATAGAGCAGGATTCAGAGATAGCCTGGCTCCAAAGCCCATGCCCTAAACACTATCTCCCAAATGTCACATGGTCATCCCAAAGAACCTTCAATTTTGAAATAGATGAATGGGACTGTCAATGAAGTATCAGAAGTATAGATCAGGTGGCTGGGAACACTTATAGCTCTTGAAAGCAATGTAGAGTCTTTGACTGGAGCTCAACAAATCACAGTGAAGGCTCAGGGATGGTTCATCTCTTTGCCAAATAGCTTGGTTACTACTGAGAAATCCTCTGTCCCTCAGGTAATGATATAATAGATTTCTAGGATATGAGATTTCTAGAATACGAGAAAGGTTTTAAAGCAAAGGTACAGGAATATTTCTGCAGTTTGGTTTGCAATGAATTTTATAGGAGAATCTGGTAGGTCCAAGATTTTCATTTTATTTTATTTTAATATGATATTCAGGTACATAAGCAGGTGTCCTCCATCAGACAAACAATGGGCAGGGCTCAAAAAAATCTCAAACTGCCAACCCCCCCAAGTATCACATGACTGCCTTCGAAGTTCAATCGCCCCTCTTTTCCAACTCATTTCCAGGATATGTTTTCAAAGGCAATGTCATTTTTGGAAGAAAAAAGTCACACATTTATATTAATGAGACCATGCTAATTAAATCTTTGCACGCTAGTTACTTAGAATTCCAATTTTGCAGTTTAATGGTAAACCTCTTTAAAGGATTCTCCTTTGCCACTATGTTAAAAAGTATATACATCTCTAAGAGAGGTCGGATGACACTCAAAGCATTTCTGTTACTGCCTTGGAAAGAAGTGTCCCAAATGAATAAAACCCTGCACCAAAGAAACAAAAAGTAAAGCAAGAGATGGGCATCTAGCAACACATTTCAATCTTAGTTACTCCTGGTGCAAAATATAAACACAAGCAAAGGGAATTAAATTGTTAGGACAAAAAAAAAGACAGGAAACATCCTTTCCAAATAATGAGGAATTTTCTAGCCATATAAACACTTCCCATTATTTACATCTAATGTTTATTGCAGGGTCATCCTGGCTGAGTAGTAGTCATAAGAATAATAGCAGTTAGTACTTACTAATAGCACTTAGCTCTTACTATGCAGCATGCACAGCACTAAACACTTCACACAAATTATTTTATTTAATGCTTACAACCACATGAGGTGGGAACTATTTTCCCCCCTCTTTTTACCGATGATGAAATGGAGACTCAGGTATGATGAAGCAATCCGGTCAAGGTCTTGGAACCAGGAGAGTGGTGGAGGTTCTATGTGAATGCTGGCATCTGAGGCCAGAGCCCAATCATGCTCCTCCCATCCCAGCCTGTCTGGGCAGGGGGAGTCCTGCCAATATTTTAATCTGTCAGAACTAGAATGAGTATCACAGGGCAGGGACCCTGTTTCTGTTTTGTTCACAGTGAGTCATCCAGGGCCAGGCACTAGCCTGCCATCTACCTTGTGGGCACTCAATAAATAAATAACTGAATCAATTAAAATGTGCTTTCCAGGTACCCAAATATAACAATAATTTTAAGCTTGCAAATACAGTCCTGCTGGGTCTCTTCTACACTTGGGCTGATATAAAAACAAATAAAAACCCTTGCCATTTAGCACATATCTGCTCCCCATACATCCTAATCCTTGTGGTTTAGGAAAAACCTACTCTGATTCATTCTTTTCTCCAGACTTCAATGAAATCTAGACTCAGACTAAATGCAAAAGAGATCCAAACAACTGGTGCCTAATTTCATTAGAGTAACTAAACACTGACTGGGTGTTTACTGTGTCACAGGGCCAGAAAGACCAGACCCCACCCTTAAAGAGTTTATCATCCTGTGGGGAGAGAAGACAAATGTACAAGTGACTCTGTAAAAGCAGATAACGTGTCAGAAGGGAGGAATGAGTGAGTAGATATGTGGACCCTTGGGAAGAAGAGCAGAGTCGCCACCTGTGCTGGCTGTCAGCACTAGCCAGCCCAGCTCTCGGCAACGACGGACGTGTTCTGTGTTGGCCCTCCCTGACTGGGTAGCTCCTAAGTACTGAGTACTTGAAATGTGGCTGGTGTGAACGAGACATGGAATTTAAAATCTTTGAATTGTGAAACAAGAAATTTCTGCTAAACCAACCGATTTTTGGTATTTTGTTGCAGCAGTCCTAGGAAATTAATACAGTGCTCTATGTGCATCAACTACTCTCCTAATTATTTTTATATGAATGCTTATTTTATTAAATACTTAATATGCTGCCTCTCCTCACCCTCCTTCTCCCCACTGCATACCTACTACACATAAGAACTGATTATGAAAGGAGATGTTTTCTACTGTTGCCTGTAATCTTATGGATGGTCAGATACCCATTTCTTAATTTTAAAAGCACTGGTATACGATCCAGCAATTGCACTCCTGGGTATTTACCCCAAAGATACAAAAGTAGGGACCCGAAAGGCTACGTGCACCCCGATGTTTATAGCAGCAATGTCCACAATAGCAAACTGTGGAAAGAGCCAAGATGTCCATCAACAGATGAATGGATAAAGAAGAGGTGGTATATATATACAATGGAATATTATGCAGCCATCAAAAGGAATAAGATCTTGCCATTTGCAACGACGTGGATGGAACTGGAGGGTATTATGCTGAGCGAAATAAGTCAAACAGAGAAAGACATGTATCATATGACCTCACTGATATGAGGAATTCTTCATCTCAGGAAACAAACTGAGGGTTGCTGGAGTGGGGGGTGGGGTGGGAGGGATGGGGTGACTGGGTGATGGACACTGGGGAGGGTATGTGTTCTGGTAAGCGCTGTGAATTGTGCAAGACTGTTGAATCTCAGATCTGTACCTCTGAAACAAATAATGCAATATATGTTAAGAAAGAAAAAAAGAAGAAGAAGAATATAGCAGGAGGGGATGAATGAAGGGGGGGAAATTGGAGGGGGAGAAGAACCATGAGAGACGATGGACTCTGGAAAACAAACTGAGGGTTCTAGAGGGGAGGGGGTTGGGAGGATGGGTTAGCCTTGTGATGGGTATTGAGGAGGGCACGTTCTGCATGGAGCACTGGGTGTTATGCACAAACAATGAATCATGGAACACTATATCTAAAACTAATGATGTAATGTATGGGGATTAACATAACAATAAAAAAAATTAAAAAAAAAATAAATAAAAGCACTGGTAAACTTAATGATCTTTGCAGCTTCTTCTTCTAGGACCTAGGAAGCAAGACTAACACTTTTTATAAACTATCTCAGCTCTATGCCAAAATAATTTTTCCTTCAATATTTTGAAAGTCATATGCCAGATACACTTTTTAAAAGTCATATACCAATATTTTATTTTATTTTTTAAAAGATTTTATTTATTTATTTGACAGAGAGAGACACAGCGAGAGAGGGAACACAAGCAGGGGGAGTGGGAGAGGGAGAAGCAGGCTTCCCGCTGAGCAGGGAGCCCAATGCGGGGCTCGATCCCAGAACCCTGGGATTGTGACCTGAGCCGAGGGCAGACGCTTAACGACTGAGCCACCCAGGCGCCCCAGTCATATACCAATATTTTAAAAGTCATTTACCAGATACACTTGAATCTGTGGTCTTTCAAATCCCTTTTAAAAAAACGAAAATTCTGTGACGGACAAAGTAGGACCAAAAAAAACACCCAGATTTTTTTCTGTTTAAATCACTTGTAGGATCAAGAAAGTTTGGGTTTTTTTTCTTTCTTTATAAGAAATTAGCTATTTGCATTGCTGGAATCATAAAGTAGCAATTTAACATTATTGAATTGAGAAACTGACAGAAGGCTAAACAGAACAAAACATGAACCAACTGGGCTATTTTTATTGCTCCTTTTTAGTACCAGCAAGTGTAGTGATATAAAAACTACCATGAAATCAATTACTTTTATTCTTTTTACAAATTATTTTAATTCTCCTCCCATAATATGTCTATATGAAATAATTGCTTTGCAATTACTGACATAATTAAACGTTAAATAAATGTAAAATCTTCAGTTTGGCAGCCTTATATGCCTAGAAGGCTCAGTTTCATCACTTCTTTTTAAGTACTTCACAGTATATTGCTTAGTATTTTCACTGCAGACATAGATTTTTACCATTCCACATTAACAACTGTTGCATAAGGAGCCAGTTGCTACAATGGCTCCTGATTATACATTCAAAACTTCAGATAGACCAGTGAAATAGCAGACTTATCATAGTTGGTCCTAAAAGTGCCAATATGTAGGCTGCTAATACCAATACCGTAGATTTTTGGATGCTAACCAAGTAAAGCAATTCCATTAGACTGTATCAGATTTGCTTTTGCTCCCAGACCAAATTAAAGTTTAGTTCATAATAGTGAAAATAACTTCTCATCAAGAAAATGACAAACATTTTCACATCCTTTCCAGATTATTTACTGCATTTTTCTTTGCTCAAAATGAGTTCTATACCTATTTTGTTATATTTTTTAATCCACTAGTAATCTTTATTAACTATCTGACATTTAAACAAAATTTTTACTTAAAAACATGAAGTATCCAATGTCGTTAAGATGGGAGCGTATATTTTTAGCTCAGATCTATATTTCTCTAAAGAGTCTGACTGCTTAGAATTTGCCAATTAGGAGACTAAAACTTTAGACAGAAAATGTCAAAAACATATCCCTTCCACATTAAAATGTTCCTTTAACATGTGGAGACTGATATATGGAAGTGTACATACGTTTAGCATTAAAGCTCCTGCTACTCAAGGTTAAAGACAGCCCTGTTCGGGTAAATGACAGTACTTGTCCTTCAACTTGATAGACCTCAAGCACATTGTATTTCTACAGAATGCCATCTCTTTTAAAGAAGCAAAATAAGGCCATCTGCCCCTGAACTCTTAAAATAAACCAAGTTCTTTTTCTGTTATGTTTTTATGACTGTTCTAATAAAGGAGTTAAAGAACTTGATTTTCTTCATCATCAGGAGAATGAATATAGTAAAATGTGCCTGCCTGTTCAAACCTCTCTGAAGGCTGGGGGCTGCAGTAGCTTTCTAAGGAAGCGTCACAATGGCCAAAGGACAGGGATAGAGAGGATACAGAACAAAAGGGGCCGCGCCATGGAAAGTGCTTTATGTTCGTTCTCACAGCACCCAATGGAGGCAGATGTGGTTATTCTTGTTTTATAAATGACTTCAGGGCTCAGAGATTAAGTGACCTATCAGAATTCTCACAGCTAATTGGTCAAAGAGCTGAGATTAAATTCAAGTTTGTTGTGTTCTGAAGTCAGGCCTTTTCTGTGATACCACCTGCTTAGATCGTCTTACTGGATTTCCAGAAAGATTGTGAGTGCATACAGCATTCTCTTATGTACATACAAGAAAACTAACTTGTAGAGTAAAACCTGGGTTAGCCAGAACATTAAGGGAATTTGCAAATTTTATTTTCTGGGTTGCTGAAGGTTTCCTAGAAAGCTTTTAGTTTCAATCTTTAATACCCACTTTCTTGTTTTTGATAAGGATATTTATGCTTTAGGTGTTTTAAAGACATTTTTCTTCAAGCCCTGATAATGAACTCATATTGGAAATCTTATTTTCCCAAATGTAAAGTCTTGGTTATTAACTTATTTTCTTCCAATTTTCCCTTTTCTCCTAAAAGTGCACTCCAGAGGAAAAAAATTCTAGTTAATTAGAATTTCTGGTAATCAGGTTTTAAAATTGTTTTGGTAAATGAAAATCAGGTGAAAGCTACCTCCCTGAATTTGAAATTGTTTCTTATTATAGGTTCTTCATGATGCCAGTGTGTTCCCCTACGTTAATATGCATTTGAAACTAATGGTCCAATACTCAAAGTGCTCAGATCCTTGATGACCTGGATACCATAAATCCACCAGAGCACATTACTGGGATGGTCCTTAATTACACAGTTTAGGCTTTGTGTAATCAAATGGTGCAAAGGAACAGCTGAGAACATTAAAATGCCAGCAGGCATTATAAATCATAGTGCTTTCTATAGTCTTTCTTTAACTCACGTGTTTTGTTAAATTGAAAGTAAAAAGAATAATTTTAGTTGAATATCCATATTGTCATTTATAGCCATTAAAACATAAAATAATGCAATGCTATTAAAAGATCATCTTTATTATTTACCTCCTAGTTGCCTAATAAAAATTGCAGTTATTTTTTAAACTTTAAATATAGGAATCATTTTTGTTAGTGAAACAAAATTAAAGTTATCTCTTAGAAAGGTAGACTAAATAAAAAGGCTATTTTTAAATAAAATAAAATTTAGATAAATTGCAGTGCAATCTTATCTATCTAGGACTAACATGCACCTTAAAAGTTTTCTGTAGAGTTTTAGGTTTAAGGGGACACAATTTAAATTGTGGAATATTCAAATTGTTATAATGGAGAGGAACTATATTTTAATGGTGTTTTATTACTTTAAATGATATTTAAATGAGGATAATGAAGACCATATTTGAAAACAAGCCCAGCAAATGAGATTCATTTTCTTGGAGAATTAAGTAACTTTAAGTAGTAAGCTTCAGTAACTTGGCATAAAATGTGTAGCTTCTATTTGCTTCAGGGCTTTTAAGTCTCCAAAATCTAACTAGCACCCATGTTAGCACTCAAGAGAAAATTCTGGGTTAAGAAGTATTACCATCAGCATGTGGCTGGTAATTCAGTACCATTCCAAATGCCCACAGGAGTGATAGAAATCAATCAGAATGGCTTACTGAGCAGGTGTTCTCTTTAAGGTCCTGGGGATCATGGGGCAGGAAACAGGGCATTCTTGGTGAAGGGGAAGGTGTATGCAAAGCAGTGGTGTCCTGAGTCAATTGTCAGCATTTCTTTCTAAATCCAAGTTTAGAAACATCATGTCAGTAGCTTGTGGGTGTATTTACACCCCAGAAATTGGTGAACATTACAAATGAGGGCTTTATGTTTTTGGAGAGCTGGCTGTTAAATATTTACCAGCACACCACACAGAGGAGCTTGAATAGGTACATGGAGCAGGAACTATTTCGTTTTTAATGGGATTTAAGATCTGCCAAGCTAGGAATGGAAATCAAGACAGAAAGGTTGGATGGGGCAACGCCTGGGTGGCTCAGTTCGTTAAGTGTCTGCCTTTGGCTCGGGTCATGATCCCAGGGTCCTGGGATCGAGTCCTGCATCAGGCTCCTTGCTCAGCAGGGAGCCTGCTTCTCCCTCTCTCTCTGCCTGCCACTCCCCCTGCTTGTGCTCTCTCTCTTTCCCCCTGACAAATAAATAAATAAAATCTTAAAAAAAAAAAAGTTGGATGGTACCTAGATATGGAGGGCCTTTAATGCTTCACTAAGGAGTTTTTTTTTTCATCTATTATCCTTGTTCAAGACCTAGCAGAAAACAGATGGTACGTTCAAAAAGAGTGACTAAAGCAAGTTTTAAAAAGGGACCATTTACAAGGCATGGACAAGGTTAAGGTAGATTCACAGACGATGGCCAAACACCCCTGAGCTAGCTGCTGCAAGAAGCAAAAGCCAACAAGAAGCCAGATGGCAAAGGACCCCACTGATGCAGTCCAATCGAGTCTGATGCCCAGAGTACAAAGAAAAGTGGAGAAGGGCAGGATGGCTCTGGAAGGGTACAGAAAATATCCAGCACAATCCCACAGCAAGTGGAGACCACTAAATGTCTTGTAATGGGAGCTACGGGCTCATTTCTATAATTTAGAAAAATTTATCCATCAGCTATGTGTAAGACAGACTGGAGAGGGAACATGATGGATATAGGGACACCCATTAAGAAGCACTCACAATAAGCTAAATAAGAGGTAATGGAACTGGGATTTTGGCAATAAGAACAGAGAAGGGTCATATTTAGGAAACAATGGAAACTTACAAGTGGAGAGGTAACTGTTAGACATTACACTTGACTAGATGTAGAAATGGGGGAGGGAAGAGAAAAAAAATAATATCAAGGTGTTTAGCCTGTTTGACTTTGATGATAGTGGTTGCCAAAACGAGATAGCAGCATGCAAGAGCAAGAGCTCACTTTGAAAGTGGGTTGAGTTTCCATTTGTCTGATTAGAGGGTGGGAAGAGAAAGGTTAGAGCACACTTTCCTCCAGTTTTCTCCCTGCTGGGCCAGTTTATGGTGGATTTGTTCCTCTGCAGAAGGCTATGATATATTCTTGTACAGCCATAGCTCATCCTGGATCTGAGAAACCACTGCATCCCTTTGACCCTACGGTGATGTGATTTTTAGGGTGAAAATAGCCAGGAGGCATTTGGAACAAAATTAAAGTTATCTCTTAGAAAGGTAGACTAAATAAAAAGGCTATTTCTAAATAAAATACAATTTAGATAAATTGCAGTACAATCTTATCTATCTAGGACTAACATGCACCTTAAAAGTTTTCTGTAGAGTTTTAGGTATAAGGGGACACAATTTAGATTGTGGAATGTTCAAATTGTTATAATGGAGGGAAATATATTTTAATGCCAGTTGGGAGTGAAGTTATAGAGAAGTTGGATGTTTTTCTCATGAAGGTCCAGTGTAGAAGACTTAAGATCTCAAGAGGCATAGAGAGAAAATGAAAGGGCTCAGGGGAGCCAGAGATGTACTACCATAAAACACAGTAGAAGGTGAAGGTTAAGTTTGCATCTCACTGAAAAGTAAGTGATTATCTCCACCATTTCCTTTGATAACTACTTGGTGATAGTGTCTGGATTTAGTTATATGTCAATACAAAGATGGAGCTAAAACAGATTATTATAGGGCCATGCATTAGCAACTCAGTGTTGAAATGATCTCTGTATTATGAACCATAATAATTGAGATGAGGCAGAAAAGTAGATCTCTCCATGGAGGACAAATCAATAACAACTAGGTTTTATGGTCATTAGTGCCCTAATGAAATTACTTACCATCTAAATCTCTTCGAGGGTCTTGAACATTCAACATCCTTCACCTCTTTTATGTTAACACCAGCCAGATGTGGCTAAGTACAATTTACATAATGGAGATCATGAACAAAAATAATATTTCATACATGAAGCATTTGCATGCCAAGCAAGAGGGATTTTTTAAAGATATCCCCAAACTAGTACTAAAAAAAATTATGTCTGTGGGCAAGACAGGTGATGTGCTATATCAATTAGCCAGTACCTTAATCAGGGGTTCATCTACAATAAAAGGGAAATGTATTACAAGGGGGGGAACAGGCAATAGAAAGCAAATAATAAAAGAAGGTAAACTAAATTACTAGACCTTATGTGTCACTTTCACATACATTATATCTAAGAGTCACGCAGAAAATGAAGGAGAGGTTTTCTTCCTCATGTGCCCTTTGGCTCTTGGAGCTTGGCATGTGCCACTCCAAACATTCCAGGCACTAGCTTGCCACCCAACCAGCCAAGGCCCCTGAAACCTTGCTTATGTGATTCGTTTCTCCAGACATTCAAGCCTTCTGTCATCTTCCCCCTTCCATGACTAGATTCAACACATCCCATCCCTCCCATGCATAATGCACACTCTCCTTTTGTGGAACATCATACTAACTAGCAATTCTGTTGTCTCTGAACTCCAAGTACACCTTGGAGGAAGGGGCAAAGGAAGGTTTGAGATGAATGATCTCCCTTTTTTTCTATTCTAAGCCACACTGGTCTTCTCTCTGTTCCTCAAACCCATCAAGCTCCTTCCAATGGCCAGGGCTTGGCTGGCAAAGGTCTTCTCTTGCACTCCCCATGCCTGAGCAACTCACTTATAACTTGAGATTTTGATTGAAATGTCACTTCCTTAGGAAGGATTTCTCTTAGAATCCTCCACATAATATTCTCTTCTGGCCTTGTGTACTTCTCTTTCACTGGACTTAACACAGTCATACTTCCACATTTACTTGTGTGGTAATTGGATTAATGCTGTTACCCCCATCAGATGGCAAGCCCCACATGGGAATGGACCACATTTCATCTGTTTTGCTTGCCACTGTACCACCAGCTCACAGAAAAAGATCTGCACAGAGGTGGTGGTGTTGATATCTGCCAAATGACTGAAATGAATTAACTGTCATGTTCTAAGCACTGTCTCAAGTGCTTTCCCACATATTCTCATAGCAACCCTGTGGGTTCATATTATTCCCCCATTCTATAGATAAGAGAGCTTGGGGGTCAAAAAAATTGAGTCTTTTGGCTAAGATCACACAGCTAGCATGTAATAGAGTTGAGATTCATACCCAGACCCATCTCATCTGAGCTCTTTTCTTTCCTTTTTGTTGTGGAATTTCCATAGATGATCACTTAATTATTTTATGTCTTGTTTCTATTCATTCTCTCCCCACAGTGAGTCTCAAAACACATTTGGGATGGAAGTAACACCATGTACATTTTTTTCATCCCCCACATCACCCTTGTAATAGCACTTGATATTCTACATGCATTTAATGAATACTTTTTGATTAATAACACCTCCTTGGCATTAATATCATAAAAGCATCCCCAAATGAGTTCAGCTTTCTGTAATAACCTCTCTAAAATAGTAATGCAGTACATCTCTGATATAATACAGGTTTATAATCTACTCATTTCTACCAAACTATATAGGAAATAATTTTGTAAAAAATTTTTAGAAAAAGCAGTATGACAAAATGAAATAGGATATGAAAATCCCTTTCCTCTTTCATTCACTGACTATCTGCTAAGTGCCTATTCCATGTGCCAAGTGTTCTTCTAGGTGCCAAGGATCCAAGTCTAAGTAAGTCATAGTCTTCCCTCACGGAGCTGTTGTTGGTGGTATTATTAAGGAGATGAAAATACATAATCCTGAATTAAGATAACACATCCTATATTTGAAGTGAGAACAAGCAAATGTGGGAAAATCAAGGACACTGTGACTAACTCAGCCTGGAGAAAAACCAGAGCAAGTACCTGGTCCTATATACTTATTAGCTCTAAAATATTGGGCCAATTCCTTGTCTCAGGTTTTTTCATCTTTAAAGTGAGGATAATACCTCCCAGAGTTGCTGTGTACTTCTCTCAGCACACTTAGAAAGTGCTATTTATTGGCCTACAAGAGTTGCCAGAGATGACTAGCTTGGTGGTTGTACTAGCTGTCCCCAAGAGCTAAGAGTATAGATATCTCCAATTACCTGTAAATGCACTCACCTGTCAATTGGGGAACTTTGACTAGGAAGATTAAACAAGACAATGAAAATGAAGTTCTTTGTAAATAACTATTATTTCCAGCTCCAAAAGAATTCAAAGAATAATGAAACAGTTAATACATATTCTCAATGCTCTCCTTCATGTGTATATGAAAATCTGCTAGCTGTAACAGGGTAGAGGCTAAGTCTCCTTAAGGGTTACCCAATTTAGCTTGCCTGGTGACCTTCTCTTGCTTTGTAATTGACCCTGCTGCCAAAAGGACTTTTGGTTACACTGCACCGGGTTCTAATCTGGTCCCAACCAGGAGGCTTGCAGTTTGGTCCAGCAAAACAATGATGTTATGAAGATGATGATACCAAGAATCAATAATAACAATGGTAGCAGCATGATTTATTGAGCACTTACAAGATGCTAACCATTGTTCTAAGAGTTTTACAGGCTCCAACAACTTTATTACTGGATCCCTCAGCATTGAAGCTTTGGGGTCTGCTAGTTTTGACAATGTCTTGAATTTAGTTCCTGTTTGAGGAATGGTAGCTCTGAACCAAATCTGTTCTCTGGTTAGAAAATGTGATTATATGAATTACAACTTAGGGGCACTATAATACTTCCAGAGTGAGAAAAGGGAGAGTGGATACAGAACATAATATAGAAACAAAAAAAAGGCTGGAATGTATTCATCTGTCTGGCTTTTCTTTTAAAGCACATCAGCTGACTTAAGATTTCTTGAATGGGCAAATTGAAATCTCTCTTGGGGTCCACCACAAAGGTGTGGTGAATTACTGACTTCACAAACATCTAGTCTGAATCTTGTCATCTCTTAAAATCCCTCCACTTTTCTCTGAGTGAGCATCCTTGGAATGCAGACAGCATACATTCAGAAAGGTCAGATTTCAATGTAATACCACTTCTACTAATTGGTCTTATTTACAAAGTACTTACCTTGGTCCAGGAACTGTGCAAAGGGCTGTAAATGCATGATCTCATTGAACACGTCCAGTGATTCTATAAGGCAGGTTCTATTATTAACTCTATTTTACAGATGAGGATACTGAGGTTCAGTGAAATCACTCCAGACCACACAGCAAAGATGCAGTTTTGGAACTAATTCCTCCCAATTCTGAGTCCTGTCTAGTTATCCACTCTTTTTGCCCTGCCTTGGGCTATACATCCTGTAACACTATGGTAGTGACTCACACTATTCTGATGTATCACTTGCATGTCAGAAAGGTCCCTTAAAGCAAAACAATCTTTAGAAGCAAACTCAAGTGGTTTTTAATATTGCTAGCAGTTTTAAGCTCTTGTATCATTCAATACTTTTCATTAAGAGTCAGCAATCTAAATTCTGCAAATATCAAAGATACTAACTTTTCTCAAAATTAATATTTTACTTCTTTTTTCTGTGTAACAGAAAGGTGCTTTTCAGTTTTTAGAAACCTTCTAAATTTAGACAATGATGATGTAACACGATGCAATGTGATGGTAATGGTTAGAAGAATGCAATCTTTATGCATTTCTATTCATTAAAAATTTTTTTAATCTTAAATATGATTTAAAAATATGCTGTTAATGAGGCGCCTGGGTGGTTCAGTTGGTTGAGCATCCGACTCTTGATATTGGCTCAGGTCATGGTCTTGGAATAGTGGTATTGAGTCCCTGTGTTGGGCTCTGTGCTCAGCAGGGAGTCCACTTGCGACTCTCTCGCTCTGCCCCTCCCCCCGTTCTCTCTCTCTCAAATAAATAAATAAATCTTTAAAAACTATGCTGTTAATAATGCCAATATAAATTTAAAGACTAATTCAATGATGATTGGTTAAATAAAAATACCAAGGTAGATTTCAAAATTTAAATAAAATGCATCGTGTTTTATTTTATATAAACCTCACTTTAATAGTGGAATTACAGAATTTTTAGGGCCAGAAGAGCTACAAGAGCTAGTCTAGTCCAATTCTTTTGTTTTATAGCTGCAATTAAAGATGAAGAAACATAGCCCAGTGTTTTAACAGTGAAAGTTCAGAGTCAGATAGACCCAAGTTCACATCCTTGCTCTGCCACTTACGAGCTCTGAAACTATCTGTCATCCACAGTCACAGAGCCAGTTCTTGCAAATGCCCTGCCTAGAAAGCAGGACTGCTATAAACTGAGAACTCAAATAAAAGACTCTCTCCTCTAAAACAGATGTATATTCATTCATTCATTTGACAAACATTTATTGAGTACACACTAGTTGTATAACCTTGCACAAGTTCCTTGTTTTGTGCCTTAGTTTCCTGCACTGTAAAGTGGGTATCCATATTACAGAGTTTTTGCAAGGATTAAATGAATTAATGCATATAAGATGCATGGGATGGTTCCTGGCACAGTGGAAAGGCAAACAATGTTAGATATCATTACCTTTCTCCTACTGCTACTGCACTCTATATTAGGTAATATAGCAGGGCTCTGGGGATATAATTCAGGAGCCCTATGTAATATTTTCCTCCTAATTACTAAGACATCTCTTTTCCATGGAATGAATCTCTCACTCCATTGTCCTCCTGAGGGTAAAGCCATTTGTAAGCTTCTTTTCTAGGGTTCTGTTTTGACAGTGCTATCCTTCATGCATGAAGAGAAAAATATCTCACCAGCATTTGCCCACATACTTTGTGTTTTTCTTTCAGATGACTTTGAAGACACTCAAGTTTTTTGTTTTTTTTTTAACCTGGTCTCCCAGGTGAGAAATGATGAGTTTGCGAGTATGTGAGGATGTTGGCTGGGATTCCAGAGACGGGTTGCCCCCAAAGGACATAGTAGAACTAACTAGTCCTTTGGGGGTTTTAAACCTTACATGTAGTCCTCACTGCATAGAACCATAATGAGCTGGAAGAACAAGCAGAGAAATCCAGTTAATTGCCACTCCAGTGTCTTCAGTGGTTCTATCATGGCTGGATGAGTTACTATGGATTCCATCAGTGTTCTGGAAACTCTCAGGACATGGGCTGAAGTCCTATGTATCATGATCTTGGAAATCAGAGAATTGTGAAGATGAAAAGAACCTTGAGTGGTCATGTGGCTTCTCAGTCTTGCTTCTCACAAGCAAACATTACGCCATCACAGAGAAGTGCAAAATTAGATCTTTAAGACCTTGAGAGAAGGCTTTTTACAAAACTCATTTTGATGAACAAGTCTTATTATTGAAAACAAAAACATAAACTTGTCAGTATGGAATCTGTCTCCCCTGTTTGTGTATGTGTGTGCACATGTGTGTGTGTACATACACACAAAGTTAAAATACCCCTGCCAAACACAACCAGAAAACCATTGCCACTATTGCTTTTCTTTTGTAGGCAGAACACCCTCAGTTCTTCCAATGTTCTGGGATAGCTCATTTTCTTATCCTACCCATCACTCTCCTATGAACCTTTCTTCCCAGCTTGTCACAAGTATTTTTTTTTTTAAGCTTCTAAGGTCAACTTAAGGTAAGATATTAGAGAGAAAGTCTGGTTAGTCCTTAGGTGTCTGGGAAACCCAGCTTAAATTTCCCTGCATGATACATTTTAATTGATACATCCTAGATCCTCACTCTCCTTGGTAGCCCAAACGCTAGAGTGCTGAGTCACTGTCATATTACCTGTTCTATCACACAGTCCAGGAATCAGCAAGCAGGGAGCCTCGGGTCTCATCCCAGATCCAGTCTTAGGCTAGATGTATGACCTTATGTAAATTCACCTTATGCTAGAAAAGTGAGAGTTGCAACCCTTCTTCTTTTACAGCGCAACCTTAGAAATTTATTAAGTGACTTGTCCAAGGTCACACTGAACCTGTCCATGGCTCTCGGTTCCTTAGTTATTGAAAAAAGAGAGAAAGAATGATACTTGGGGTCTCAGAATGTTACAGGTCAAATGAAATACATATTTAAGAACTCTGCAAAATGTGAAGTTCTAAAATATGAGGCACTATTCACTTTGTCAATGAAGCCCATCTTCTCTTAATGCAGCATGTGCTGTTATAGGTTTCTTACAACTGACTTTCATTCTGTTTCTAGCTTCCTTTCCTGCTTGCTCAAGACACTGAATTCTAACCAGTTTAGAGGGGTCTACCCTCTTGTAAGCAACCATCCCACTCATTTGTGTTCAATGAGACTAGATTTAAAATTGTCTCCTGCCCAACACTTGTGTTCCAGGTGAAAGCCTATTCTGTGAATTAACCATAAGGTTTTTAAAAGACTTTGCTGATGGCCAAAATCTGAATTAAGGCTCCTGTTTCTATACTTTTGTAGCTCACACTTTTGCCATCAGAATACACAGAATACACTCCCCTTTCTGTAACCCCTAATGGGCTTTAACTCCGTGAGGGCAGAGCCAATGTCTTTTAGAGCAGGGTTTCTCAAAACCTTGATACTATTAACACTGGACCAAATAATTCTTTGTTGTGGGGGAACTATCATATGCATTGTAGGATGTTTATCAGCATCCCTGGCTTCTACCCACTAGATGCCAGTAGCATCCTCCACCTTCAGTTGTGACAACTGCCAGAAATGTCTCCAAATATTGCCAAGTTTCTCCGGGGTGGGAGCAAAATCACCCCCAGTTGAAAACCCCTGTGCTTGATCCAGCAGAGTGCCTTTTTCACTCCATAAATATTTGTAGAATACATGACTGATGGAAAGAAAATGCTTCTGATGGATTTAATGTACAAGCTGCAGAAAAATCAAGCTAATTTCTTTTGGTTTTAGTACCTCCTATAATGCCTGGCACACAGCTGGAGCTCAGTATATATTCATTGGGTGAACAAGTGTTCCAAGATCATAAACAGCTTCCTGTATCCCAGGTAAAATTATTTCCCTCAAGAAGGCCCAGGTGAAGTCATAGGGAACTGTCACATTAGGGGGAGAAAATTTTTAAAAGAACAAAAAATTTTCTTAGCTGTGGGATTAGGAACCAGAAAAAAATACCTTGCAGAAAAGAGCATCATGGCTATGTTCCCCAGACCTTTAGCTCTCCATCCCATTGTGGCATTTAGGGCAGAAATAAAATTCTTTGCAGTGGTGATGCTAAAAACATCTAGCATTCCTGCATCTTTTAAAACAACTCAGTTAGGGACATGAAGCACCAGGAGGGTTGCAGGACATCTAGAAGGTCACACATTCAGTCATTAGTGTCAGAGCTGGGAAATGAGCCTGTGCCTTCCTGACTCCCTGTACAGTACTTGATTACAGTGATTATTATGGATGCAAATTAAGACTTATTACTATTGTGAAATAACAATGCAGGTTAATGATATTCTTTATTGCCATGCTAACATTTTTTCTAGAGGGGAAAATTATAGGCATGAAACCAATTAAGCAACCTTTCTTTCTTTGCAAAGCTTTTTAGTGTTCCTAAATGAAGATTCTCTCTTTGTGCTTACTGCTTAATAGTGCAAACTGATTTTTTGTCTCCTAGGTCTTAGTGAGATGGATGCTAATACTGGTGCTGTCTTTTCTTCCTGTATGAATTGAAAATGACTATGCTAATACATTACCTCACAAAGGGCAGTCATAAATAGGAAGAGCAAATATTTTGAAATGAATATTTAATGGGCATCCTGCTATAGAGGTTAGGCATTTTTGGAAATACCTCCCCTTGGAAATCTTTGTGAGCCAAAGTCTTGCAATTGCCCTTTCCTGGACACAACTGAGGGACAGCTCTCCTCTCATGATTGAAATGGTGGCTCCAGAAAACAATGGCACATTAATTGACGTATCCCCCAAACTTTACATAGTGGTCCTTCACTCCTCATTCTACAAAATACAAAAACCTTCACGTAGAAGGATGTCATGTCACATGTACATTGTTATTGTAACTATGGGAACCAAAACATGCCACCAGAGTGTCTGTTTCATACACAAATGAGGGGACAGCTGTGGAGTCCACATGTCTGCCGGTGGTAGAATAGATGTGAGGTAGGATGGCCTGGGTCAGAAAATTACAACTCATTTATATTAATCAGAGCTTTCAAATGACATCCCAACCCCTTTGCCATAAGGAGCGTAAATGGAAGGCAATAAGCCACTGTAAAAGCAGTTTCATTCCATAGCTTTCAAAACCGTGTTGTAAGTAGATGCAGCAGCATCTTCTGAGAGGACTCTCAAGTCCGAGTTGACGGAACTTCGTTGTGCATCACTGAAAGTTTAAGCTTAGTTTCTTTGCATGTCAGGGATGATTTTTCAGTAAGTATAATAGTTCCATCCAAGTTAAATATTTGTTAGTTATGTTATTGGAAGCACGGCTTCCACAAACCCTATAGCAGTTTCACTGAGTAAGTTAGTCCTTCCAGCTCTATTCACTCAACACTATCAGGTTACAAATGAGAAAACTGAGGGCTGGCAGGGTTATGAAACATCTAAGATAACCCAGCTAGGAGTGGATAGTAGCTTCCTTAGCAACCAAATAATGAGTAAAATTGCTAATAATATCCTACCTTTGCTAGACCTTTTGAAAATACCCAAAGAGTAAAAAATAAAATAATATGTAACCCAAACGTTTCTCTTGAAAAAAGTGTTACATAAAATAGCATATATTTTAATTATTGAATAATATACATAATGGTTCTATAGGTGCCATAGGTCTGGAAATATATACTATATTATTTTATCATGTATTATAAATGCAATGTCAACTATTTATTATGCATTTGTCTATGTTTTAAGCTTTGGAGGCCATACCCTGTAATATATCTATATAAAGCAGGCAGATGGTAATATGTTAAAACAAAAAATTTAGAAAACAAACTTCAGTTAAGATTTGTAGAGCGAATGGTTCCCTTGGACAGTAACTATTGAATTTTACAGATTGGCTTTAACTTTTGTCTCCATTCTATACTTTAAGCCAAAAACAAGAGTGGATACATGTTTTCCTGACTTCATCTATATAATTATATTCTCACCCTGAATAAAATATTAATCAAAGCTCTATTCATGAGTCAAAGAAACTTCCATTGTTCCCAGAAGCCAAAATATGATTCTAAAATGGAATTTGCTTTATCTCCTGACTGGCTTAACCCCAAATAGGTATTCAGCATAATAGTTTTGAAAAATTAAATATAATATTTAAGCAACCTTATGTTAGTGTTCAAGTGAATCATTCAAAGAACTATTATTTTGTAGCTGAAAATAAATTTTAAGAAAGCATTATGAAAGGCTCGTAAAAAGTGACAGGCAGATCCTATAATTTACTATATTTTATTTATGGTGTATGGCTTATTTATGGTGGCATAAAAAGCCCACCATTCTGTTTATTTATAGTCATACCCAACTGGCTTGGAAAGTAGCAATATAACTCTATAGAGGCAGATTTTCTTTAGTACCTACCAGTTTGTTCCCATGAGTGTCACTGCTTTAGGATATATGGTAATTGCTCCAGCAATTCAGGTCAAGAAACTAGCCTTAGCAGGGCCTAACCGGAGAGAGTGGTTGAGTTTTCCCTTGCTTTTTTTGAATTCCAGACACTATCCAGAGCTATGCGTATTATCGTTCAGGGCCAGAGTCTGCAGTTAGATCTGGTCCAAGATTTTATTTAGCACAGTGATTTTTTAAACCAGTAAGTACTTTATTACTTTTATTTACCAAGGAATGAGCTCTAATCTTCCCTTTTATTAGAATTGCAGAATAAAGATTTCACAAAGGATAATAACCAAAGTTCTCACAAATGTGAGGCTGTGGTCATTTTAAAGTTATCTGGTTTGTTTCAACAATACCTAGATACTTAACAGTAAAATCGTTTATAGCCTAGTTTAGAAAAGTCAACTATTTTATAGTTAACCCTCAAATCCATAATGAGGACAGAATCTCAGGCTTCAGTCACTATTATTATAATGATTTGTTACTTTCTGACTTCTTGATAGCTTTAAGACACAAATGTAATCTTGGCTATAACATTTTCTTACTGAAATTTGACTCAATTCATCTCTCCCCTCCTGGGAAAATACTGCCTTATGTGTAAAAGTCACTGAACCAGCAAAAATAACTTAAAGGAAACACATAAAATAGCAGACTAACATCTGTTGTGCACCCCTCCCCTGCAAACACCAAGCCCTCAAAACAATGTTGTCTTTTGGGTGGGGGGGAGTGGTATTTTACCGTCCCTTTCAGTGAGTATATAGAATACAGGGGCAAGCACTGTTTAGTGAATAGGTTCTTTTTCCCTTCAACAGTGTTTCAGACTGACAAAAGAAGAGGCCAAGGGGGCTGGCTTGTCAGTAGGTATAATCCCAGGGCTTACGTGCAGCCCACACCACCGGCCTTTTGTTTGGTGGTCACACTACTCCAGGAGGTGAGCTGCACAGTGGTCTATTAGCTAATGTTAGACAAGGCAGAAATTTCCCTAGGTTGGGGTCCAATGCATGACTGCCTCCCATTCATTGTTTGGTCCTGTGACCTGAAAACCCTTCAGGTGACTAGGAACATGATGGTTTCATCACCTTCAGTTCTACAAGTTTGCCTTAACAACTAAAATAATTTTGATCTAATAGTAAACATTCTTCACGTCAGTCAACTACAACTATTTTTCCCATTTGTCTATCTCTGAGGATGGAGAGAAAAGGTGAGAAGGGGGTAAAATTACTAAAAGACAAAAAAAAGAAACTCTGAAAGTTAAAAGGTCAATTCAGTAATCACCTCAAACCACTAGAAATGGATTAAAGTTACTGCCTGCTTCATATAAACATTTTCCTCACTATCCAGCTCAGAACATCCAGCTTGAATGTTGCACAAAAATACTCAGCCAGGTAAAGAGCAAGTAGTACTTTGAGCTTTCAACACAATAGCACTCAGAGAATTTGGCTCTTGAATAAAGGTGTCAGCAAGCCATGGAATTCCTAAACAGAAAAACTCACACTGCGCCATTATTCCATTTTCTTAAGGTCTATTGTTAACTAAAGACTCCTTGTCTTTTCAAATTCCTTCATGTGAATGGATGAGGCCAGACATCTGCCAGGATTCGCTCACATTTGCATGCAAATCAGAGACTTTGGGACACACATGGCCAAGGAGCCAACAACACCACTTTTACTCTAGACTTATACTGATCAAAGTGTCTTCCTGAACTTTCAACATCTCTAGTCCTAGCTCTTAAAAAGAAAGTAATGAGCATATATTATATTATTTAGACCCTGGCGGCAAAGCATACTGCAAAACAAAACAACATACTGTCTTTCAGAAAATCCTACAAGCAAAAGCCCAAATCAGCAATACCTGTTCCCTCACTTAATCTGGCTTTTCCTTTATTATGTAGGTCTGGAAATGAACATGCTAATGGTGACATAAGATTTAGGGAAGGATCCATTTTCTTGGACTCTTGACCTTTGCCTGTGTAGTTCAAATGTCTCAAAACTATTCACACCCCGTCATTCATTCATTCATTCATTCATTCACTGCCAGGCACTGTACTGGTCCCTGGGGCTACAGCGGTGAACCCAACAGACAAGATCCCCCTCTCCCAGAATAGGTACCACCGCCGAGTCTCCCACTCCGCGTATCTACCTCGACTCCTTCGCAAGGGTCCCGGGACGGGTTTTCCACCAGTCCTGGGTGCGTGGCTCCGCTCCCGTGGTTGGATCTTTCTACAGCACCCCAGCCTGCCAAGGCAGGGGACTCCTGCCGCGGGAAGCGGTCGCGACAGGGCCCCGCGAAACGCCGAGTCAGGGGCTGCCCACACCCCTCTACACGCAGCACGAACGACACTCGCTGGCAAACTTTCCTTGCTCCGACCCCGGCCGAGCGGGGAACTCAGCACCGGCTCGGTTCCTGGAGCGGACGGAGACTTGCCTGACATTTCGGCACCCCTGGCAAGCCTCCTGAGGCTGCTGCTCCTGGACTCAAAACGTGTAGGGTGAGGTCTTTTCCCCATTTACACTGCCCGACAGTTGAGTAGATTCTTCCGAATGCTCTGACTTCATTACACTCAATGCTTTGTGAATTGCGTCCCTTGCCCCTTTCTTTATCAACAAGGCCACCACCAAGACATCCTTCCTCTGATCTCTTCCCACTACCTGCCACCTTCCTTTCCCATCTCTTGGTTCTCTTTCCAACTCTCCAGACCCCTTTACCCGCTCTTCTCCGGCCCCGGCTGCCTTACCCGTTCACATCCCAGCAGCCCCTCCTTCCTTTGGATTCCCGGGCACCACCCTCCCCCGCTTTGATCCCTGAAATTCAGCGGGCTTGCCTCCTGTCACTGCCTTTTGCCCATTTCTGTCTGGCCTTCATTTCGAACTATCGCTGTACCGCACCACTGTGGAGGGTTTTTTGGGAGCGGGGTGGTGAGAGGGTAGGGAGAGGGTTACTAGATTCCGTTTCCCCGACTTGGTCATTTTCCCCAGCTCCGTGAGCCGCGCCCCCTCGTCCCCCGTAGGCCCGCAATCTTATCCCGCGGTTCCCCAAACCCTCTCAGGCCCGCCCCGCCGCCAAGTTTGCCTCGACTTCCCCTAGCTGCTGCCCAAACCTCCCGCCATCGCCCGGCTAGGCGAGCGCACTTACCCCGAGGCCCGGCTGGCGGGGGTGTGGGGTGCGCACGGACCCGCGGCGGCAGCAGGAGGAGGACGACCGGCTGAGTGGAGCCTCCCTGCCAGCCCGCAGCGCGCACTGGCTCCTTGGGGGGTTCCCAGCAGAGCACCAAGACAGGAGGAGAGGCAACGACACGAGCAACAGCTGCTGCGCGGGCCTGGGCTCAATCCGACTCTCGGGGGTCGGGGAAGCGGCAGGCAGGATTGGGAAGGAGGGCTGGAGAAGTGGGGTGCAGAGGGCGAGGCAGAGAGCGGCCAGGTCCCGAGGAAGGCACCCGGGGCAACTAGGGATGCCACCGCGCGGATTCCAACGCCTGGGCTAACGCCACCAGCCCCTCTCCCCAACCGGAGGGCGCTGCGGGCGCTGGCGCACGGGCCTCGCCTAGCTCCCCGGCTCGCTGCCGGCGCCCTCGGTGCGCCCCGCTTTGTGCTCCCCGCAGCCGGCGTGCACCTGGTGTAAGCAAAAGCGGTCAGCTGATGGGCTGCGCGCCGATTGGCTGCTTCGCGGTCTCCTCCCCTCCCTCCCGACCCCCTTCCTGGCCTCCCCCTCCCGGCCTCCAGCCCCCGGCTCAGCCCGGTGCTGGGGCACCATCTGTAGCCCGCCCAACAAAGGCGCAGCGCCACGGGTCTCGGGTGGCCCTGCCGTCCTGCGCCGCCTCCGCGACCGCTGCAGGGAGCAGTGGGCCGCCGCTTTTTGTCTGGGGGACGACAGGCTGCGGCTGGGTCAGGGAGGCAAAGCATACTGTCGTTTCTTAGCAAAAGACATTAAAAAAAAAAAAAAAAAAAAAAGAGCCCTTGTTAGGAGGGCCAGCTAGGTACAATGGGGCCCAATCTGCGCAACGTAGAACTTGGGCTCGGAGGCTGAGAATCAGGCAAAAATCAACCCAAGAGAGAGCCAAGTTTCAGTATGAAATCTGACCTTCCTCTTAAAATGCATGGCGATTACTTGGGAAGCAGCTCTGCTCACCACTATTCCACCAATGCTGCACTCATGGTGATTACTTGGGCTGTGTGCTTGCATGTTTAGGTGGCTGTGGAACTGGCTCGTGCCCTTGTCGTGGGAAGTAGTATTTGCGGACACTTAAATGAATGGTGAAGCCACTTCTGATTTAGGGAGGCTTCAGAAAAACAATTCCGAAACTTTGTAATTACACCTTTCCGATTTGTTAGGTGTGAAAGTGTGTTCAGACAACCGGAAGGTTGGGAATGCAGTCTCTTCAAAGTGGGGGGTGTCTGAGAGCAAGAAGTGGAAATGGGTTTTTGGAAACCGCACATGAACCTGAATCTCAACTTCCAGTGACCAGCTTAGAACCAGGCTGGAGAGAAAGAAGCCTTTGGTACTTTTCACTGGGGAATCTGCTAGACAATTATTAACCCCTCATTACTGAACAGCTTCGGGCAAGAATGTGGTGACATTTCCTCATGATGTCCAAGCTTAGAACTTTTGGAGAATTTGGAAGGATACAGTATTACAGAATCATCTTTTGAATTCCTTGACGACATAGTGTAAATTTAATAACAATAACTTCTATGTTGGTCTCTATAGCATTTCTTGATGTCCTTCATAGATGTCTGATAAATACTGATGCTACTAATGTTCATCTCTTTATGTTATTTTGAAACTATCATGGAGATACCAGTGGGTCACAGCTCTAGGGAAAGGAGATGTTAGGATTTAGGGTAGAAGGTAAGTGAAGAGTAGAACAGCTATGAAAAAAGGCCCATTGCAACTAGGGTAGGAGGGTACTGCCTGTAAATAAGATTTAAGAACTTTCTAAGCAAGTGGAGTCTAGAAACTTTCCCAAGATTCATATTTTTATCTCTTTTCCCTTTCTCATACTGATTATATGCAAGTTAGAGTTTGTCTGAAAGAAGGCATGCCTCTGGTGAAAATATGGAACTTGGATGATCAGGGAAAGATAGAACACAGTTTTCTTAGGGAGTCTCCTTTAGGTTTTCCAACCTATCTTTCTGGGAATGGAGGGGAGTTGATGCTGTACCCTGCATAGTGGGGCTTTACAGAGGTATGTCGTGGGGGGCAGTTGAAGCAATTAATGGTGTGGAGAATTATCTTTCTAGGAGGCAAGACTGATAACAGCCTCTGGGTTTTGGAAGAGACTTCATGAGAATGGTATGAAGCCCAGCTAAGAAGAAACCAAATCAGGCACCAGTGTGTGAGGCCAACACTGCTTTAAATCTCAGCACTGCAATTTATGAGATGTGTCCCTCTGGGGGAGCCTTAGGTTCCTTGGCTGTAAATTGGGGTTAATAACAATACCTATCCCAAAGGGTTATGCTGATTGAGAAAGAGTAAGCACATAAAATGCTTAGTGCAGTTCTTGGTATATAGTAAGTAATCAACAAATGTAAGCAGTAGGCATTATTAGCCAGGTAGTAAAAACTGAAGCCAAACATCAGGTCAGACAGGTGGAATAATTAATTCACAAAAGTGACACAGGTGACAGAATATTTTAAAGGCATTAGCACCAACAATGAGAGAAACAGACTTGTCTCCCAACTATTCAATTCATTTCTTTTAAAATCAGCATCTCATTTACTTAAACTTATTTCCTTCTTCCCCAAGGCAAGAGTAAGAGTGGAAGCTCTGCCTATTTCTACTTGACCAGTGCATTTACTTGGCTCCAGAGTATTATCATTATGAAGAAATGCTTGTGTCAGAGATGGGGAGGGGGCTTGGGCAGAAGGATGGGGAATGTTTTGTGTTGGAAAGATTGCTGTGGGACAGAAGAGGACAAATGTAGGCATAGCAATTACAAAGTAATCTGAAATTTAGTCTAGTGGTTGGAAATTTAATAAATTGCCTGAATGGTTAACTGATCCAAATTTTAGAAACTGCCATTTAGTGACTCTGTAAAAGGTTTCAGGATTATTTTACCTATAGACACTTAAAAGCCCTTTGTCATTGGGGTGGATGAAGAGGAAACACCCAATCAATGGACCAGGATAACTAAACCAAACTCAGTTATTTCTTTTTTAGAAGTCTATCTGAATTACTCCTAGTGAGCTCACCCAGTCCTGGGGTTCTAAGTTTATTAGTGGAAAAAGACTTTATCTCAATACTTACTTATTTGGGGCATTGTAGAAGACCTTGGAGGCTTTGGAGGACGGTGGAAATGGATAGAAGGGCCTATGAGTTCCCAAGAGAGCTGGCTCTTACTACTGATGTAAGGAGGAGTTCTTGGCCCTGGAGCTGGCCATGTTGAGACACTACAAATCCCTCTGGGTTCCCCCAACATCCCCTTGAGGTTCTTTAGCTTTGGTTTGAAGAAACATTATAATTGGTATTAGCCTAATTGTACTGATCTCTGTGGTAAATGAGGGGAAAAAAAGAAAAATGAAACTGTAGATGGTGATCATACTAGAATAATCTTTAAAAGAACATCTGTATTTTGAGAATAAAATTATAATATGCCATTTAAAACCACAATTTTTAAAAGTTGAAAATATGTCTCTCTCTAATTGAAATATTAATAGAGTGCTGGTAGTCAGTGTTCTTTACAGCCTCTGAATTAATATTATAGTTTTAAAACACACACCACCAATCTCTTAGAGGATAATGACTTTACAGCTCATAATTATGTGACTGTTGTGATTATTGTTAAATTTCATACCAAATGTGTTGTTTCTCTAAAAAAATTTTTTTAAGACTTTTTTATTTTAGAGAGAGAGAGAGAGAGAGAGAGAGGGTGTGAATGAGCAGGGGGAGGGGCAGAGGGAGAGAGAGAATCCCAAGCAGTCTCCACACTGAGCTTGGAGCCCAACTCGAGGCTTGATCCCAGAGCCCTGAGATCATGACCTGAGCTGAAATCAAGAGTTGGGTGCTTGACTGAGTCATCCAGGTGCCCCTCTTTCTCTAAAAATTTTTGACAGTTGAGTGGGTTTACTACACATATGTAATTCCTATTCTTCCAGTTTTGTTCTGCATGTATACCAACTCATTCCAACACAAAATCATTCCAACACAACACAAAATTGAGGTTTCTGTAATTTAAATTATTTAAAGTCTAATAATTTGGCATGAAACTAAGGTACCAACCATCTCAGTTTCCCTGGGACTGTCCAGGATTTAGTCCCCAAAGTCTCACATCTCGGGAAACACCTCAGTCCAGGCAGACCAAGATGGCTCTTTGTCCTAAATGGAACTCACATTAGTAAGTGTATGGTACGGTATGCCTGATGGATCAAGTATCTTGTTTTCACTCGCAGAACTTAATTGCTGCAGAGCCCTTGACAATGATCTAATTTAACCTTATTTTATAGATAAGGAACGAAGCCCTAGAAAGAACTCTGCCAGTCTGTTGACAAAGCCTATACTAAAAAGCTAGACTATATATATTGTTGGAAGGCAGAGACCAGAGGGCTAACTCCTAGCCCAGCATTCAGCATGTGTTAAGTACTCATGAAACATTTTTGAATCACTGAATTGAATAAATTAAATAAATGAATGTCTTTATGTAATTGGAGCACATTATAGCATAAGCATTTTCCTCATATCATTAAGAAAAGTCTTTGAAACTATAATGCTTAATGACTATATAATTACACAATCTTCTGTTGATGAGAAATAAGGGCTTTATCAGTTATTTTCTATGACATATTATAATAAACATACATGTTAGAAATGCCCATTTTGGTTACTGAGCTATAGATACATACACAATAGTTTGGATTAGCAATTTAACATTCAATTTTTTCCATTTTTATTACTATTTACCTTTAGACAGCTAGGCCTTACTAAAAAATAAAAGGTCATTTAGCTTTTTTGCTTTTATATTGTAAAGATTTTAGTTGATAAGAGGATTTTAGAATCAAGTTTCTTTGTTTTCAATTATTTGCTCTCCATTTTGATTTCTCTTTTCCCTGTATAATAATAGCTAACATAAATTAAGTACTTTGTGCCAGGTACTACACTTAGTAATGTTTCCTCTATTGAGATAGGCACTATAGTACAATGGTTATAAGCTAGGGCTCTTGATTTGTGCTTCTGAGGTTTATACGCCAGCTCGACACAGCTGTATGAATTTGAACAAGTTAAGCTCTGTGTTTATAACAGTACCTATATCATGGGGTTTATGAGAATTAAAGAGATGTGTATGTGCCTAGCATATAACAAACATTCACCAAATAGTAACAAATTAGTTAATAGACTGCTAGCTTAATCAACCAAAGAACGCTGGTGGTTTAAATAAGGCAAGTCTTTTTGTACTCGTGTAAGGGAGTGTGTTCCTCGCTGAGTGGACTCCTCATGGTCATTCAGGGCCTAGGCTGCTTCCATCTGTTGGTTCTTCCTCTTCTATTTCCACAGACTTCTTTCCCTTCACATAGAGGCTGGGGAAAGAAAGAAAGAAGAAAGGACCACAAGGGCAAATTTTATGGACCTGTCTAGGAAATGGCTTACATCGCCTCCACCCACATTCTGTTAGCAAGAACTCCCGAGGAAAGGCTGCATATAATAGCAAGGGAACATGGGAATTGCAGACCAGGTATGTGTCTAAAAGGGTGAGGAAGAAATCTTGCAACATATAATGATCTATATTAAAAATATAGCTACATATGTTAGCAATATAGCAATCTCTCCTACTGCAGACTCTCATCTTACTTAGTCTGAATCACAAGTCTGATAAACTAGGAGGGAGGAAATGACTGGATCAGAGTCATATGGCAAGTAAGAGGCTATCATTACAGCAAACAAAATATACTTGAAGCAACTACTAGGCAGGGCTTTCCAAATATCAATTCCTTTTAAAACTGTTCTTGGGTGATTGCCAACTTGAATATTGTCACACATTACCTTTCTGAAGTTCCTAGAGACCTATAGCAGGGAGAGGAAGACCATTACCTGCCTCACCAGCGGCTTATACTCCTTTTTCTTTCAGTAATACCCTTTTTCTTTCAGTAATCATAAAACTTTAAGGTAGTTCAGAATCGTTCCTCATAAGAAAATGCTTAGAGACTATTGCACTGGAATTCAGTGCCCCTATTATCATAAATTTAATATCCACATTTACTTTTGGTCCTAGGGACCTACCAGGCTATAAAAGAGAGATTGGGAGGTAGAGTAAGTACAACCAGTTTATATACATTCTGCAGAAACACTGAAGCTCACAGAATTTTCCCTACATTTCATCTAACACCTTCCTCTGTCAGGTTTGTCTGCATTTTTCTGCATTTCATTTTATTTTTATAATAGAGATGCTCACACTTTTTATCTTTGAGCATGTTAACAGTCTCTTCTGAGTGAAGCATTGCCCAAATTCCACTTTCATGGATAACTAAGTACCCATCTACCAGACTAATCATCTGTTGGAATCCTTATTCTCTTAAATTTAATTCACATTGTGCCCTTGACTTTGTATCCTTGTCCAAAACCTTGCACTGAATGCGTGCTGTCTTTTGGAAAAGGGACTTTGGTTTTGAGTTTTGTGACTTTGGGAGAAAGAAAAGCTGCAGAAAGATATGTGATGTATAAATGGTGACTTATGCTAGTCATGAGAAGAAAGTCCATACTGCAGTTCATTTTAGCAAATACCATTGGAATTGAGGACTGAAAAAACCTGAGAGATAATCTGGCTCAACCCTTTCATTTTACAGATGAGCAAATCCAAGTCTCAAAAACACTAACACTTCCATGTACTTGAGAGCATCTGGGAAATTTGAGTAGATTTAAACCTTTACTCAAAGTCATAGTGCTGGTTAATAGGAGCACCAAGCTTAAAATCTAGTTCTCTAGATTTTCAGATCAGGAATCTTTTTCTAATATTAGTGTAACCTTCCCTGGGATCCTCAGACCTTCCAGAAGTTTGTGGATATAGTCTCAAGAGTCTGCTCTGCTGCTATAAGAAATTCATATTTGTTCTAATTACAATAATAATATGAAAAATAAATATAAGCATATTCTGAATATCTGAGTGACTTTCTTATAATTGAATGCAGAGAAATGATATCTAGTGCCAGCATTCTACATTTGTGTTTATGATTATGTTGATGCCAAGCAGTGCCACTTAAAGTATTTGGAACTAATGAGAAAAAAACAGAGTGGTTTTGATGTATAAATGATGTCTTCTCACCAGTGAAGGCTAGATGATGTCTCAGCACATTTTAAGAAAGAAGGGTCCACAGAAATTTCATGACTTAAAGGTGATGGGAGAAAAAAAGGATAAAAAACTGAGTCACCTCATAATATGGAGTAGTCTAAGCATGTAAAAAAAATGGAAGAGAGAGAGAGAGAGCGATTGGGCAACCAGTACCATATTCACACTTCAAGAGATGATTTAATTTTAGAAAAAAGAAAGAAAAAAGTTCAATTATTACATAAAATTGACAGTTGAATTTGGGTTTAATTGTTTTGGTAGTTTTTTTCATAAATAGTTTTATTTAAGTGTAATTGCTGGTATGGGTTGACTTGTGTCTCCCACAAATTCATATGTTGAAGTCCTAACCCTAGTACTTCAGAATGCAACTTTATTTGGAAATAAGGTCATTGCAGATATAATTGTTAAGATGAGTCCTACTGGAGTTGGGTGGGCTCCAATCTATTATGACTGGTATCTATATAAAAAAGGGGAAATTTGGACACACACACACACACACAGAACACCATGTGAAAACAAAAGCAGAGATCAGGGTGATGCTTTACAAACCAAGGAATAAATCAAAGATTTCTGGCAAACTGCCAGAAGCTAACAGCGAGGCATGGCACAGATGCTTCCTCATTGCCCTCAGAAGGAACCAATCCTGCTGACACCTTGATCTCCAACTTAGTGTTCAAAACAATGAGAAAATAAATTTCTCTTCTTTAAGCTTCTCAGTTTGTAGTACTTTGTTACAGTTGTCCTAGCAAACTTTTACAATTGCCATAGAATAAATTACACATATCTAAAATATATAATTTTGACCATATACACCTGTGAAACCATCATCACAATCAAGATAATGAACATATCCATCATCCTCAAAGGGTTCTTTGTGCATTTTGTATTTAATTCCCTCCTACCCACCATGTCCTTTTCTTTGCTGCCCATCCCTCGACTCAGTAAACTCACCTGCTTTCTGTCACTGTAGATGAATAAGTATTTTCTAGAATTTCTTTCATTTTGCATG
This sequence comes from Phoca vitulina, assembly GCF_004348235.1. Lineage (NCBI taxonomy): Eukaryota > Metazoa > Chordata > Mammalia > Carnivora > Phocidae > Phoca > Phoca vitulina. The sequence continues at coordinate 34,321,838 of NW_022589716.1, read as the reverse complement.
ATTATTTTGAGATTCATCCATGTTGTATTGTTTTTTATTGCTGAATAGAACTCCATTGTATAGATATACCACCATATGTTTATTAATTCACCATTGATGGGCATTTGTGTTGTTCCAGATTTTGCCTGTTACATATAAAGCTGCTTTGGGTATTTGTGTTCAAGTCTTTGGCTTGATATATGCTTTCATTTCTCTTGGGTAAATACCCAAGCATGAAATGATTGTATCGTATGGTAGGTATATGTTTTACTTCTTAAGAAACTGCCAAACTGCTTTCCAAGGTGGTGGTACCATTTTTCATTCCTACCAGCAGTGTGTGAGTGTCCCAATTGGTCTGCACATTCACATTAAAATCTCTTGAAGACAAATCCCTTTAGGAAGGTAGGAACTTTTAGACGATTCAGTCACACTGTGCCTACTGCCTTACACCCAGCTTGATTGACACACTTATGTTATCCACCTGTATGGTTTTGAGTGTGCAACCTGTGATTTATAAATTGATTCAGAATTGGCTATTCGAATATGTTATTCACACATTATATGTGTACAAATCTCTACAGAGTCCTGGGCCAAAGTCAGAAGATGTGAGTGTGCCGTTGACCAATCATGTCCCTCTCAGTATGTCACAGCTGCCTCTTAGCTTTAATGTGCTCCCTGGAAAGTCAGAGTAAAGAGTAAAGTCCTGCTTGCCTCCTCATAGAGTTGTTTTTGGATCAAATCAACTGTTCAAGGAAGCACTATGGAAACTATAGGATATGTAGACTATATTTTCGTGATGCCACGATAGTGGAAGGATCTTTGAGAGGTGGGTTTCCACAGATTGTGACAGCCTTCATGATGTGGGTGGTGTCTAATGTAGAGTGCACTGACCAACTGTACCTGCTCTCTTCCCCCTCATTTCTGGGCAGAAAACAGGTACCAGTAGACCTTGGGACAATGGCTAAATGTCCTATAGGACAGTTTCTCTCGAAGTCTCTAAGGAGTCTGGGATTGAAAGTCAGGAGACAATAATAATAAATATGGCAGCTAACTCTTATTAAGCATGTATTATATGCTAGGCTGGTACAATTTTTTTTATTGAAGTATAGTTAACGCACACTGTTACATTAATTTCAGGTGTACGACATAGTGATTCAACAACTCTATATATTTTGCTATGCTCACCACAAATGTAGCTACAGGGTGCAATTCTTACATGAATCCCATGTAATTCTTACAATACCATGGATAGATAGTTATGATTATCACTCTTGTTTTTGTTTTTGTTTTAGATAAGGTAAAATTGAGATCTTAACAAAGATCTTAGATAACTTGCCCCAGATACTAGAGCTCTTTCTCTTAGCTATGGTATAATCTATACTGTCCAAACCTATCTATGCTATAATAATATAATCTGAAAGGCCCATATCATTTTAATCATATTGACATAGAAACACCTGTTCGGAAAACATTTTTAAAATTAAAAAAATAGAACAGACTGAAATAGTGTTCCAGGAACTGTCCCCAAATATCTTAATACTTTCAGAAAGGAGGAATATGAGGAACATTGCTCAGATTTTATTAGAATAACAGTCACATTCACAAAATAATAAGATTTGAAAGTCAATAGCAAGGGATATGAAAATTGTTGAAATGTAAAAAGCAATGAAATTTCAATTTGTAACACTAGAGCTTTTGGACAGGGCCAGCCATGGGCCACCTAGTTGATTCCTAAGGGCTAAGCAATCCTATGGGATGTAGTTTGCCAAGGACCAGTATTGGTCACTCCTGGAACATCACTTGATGAGCCTATAGAGAGAATTAAGTTCTAGACTAAGCTTTACCAGTAATAGTTTCACTTCTCTGAACCCCAGTTTCTTTATATGTAAAATGAGGTTACTGATAAAGTGTGTGAAAACCACAGAACTCCCCCCCAGAATTCTTTAGTTAAATTAAGGAAACACATGACATAAGGAAACACCACATGAGGACATAAAAGCAAATTTGTCCAGGCTCTTGGTTACAACAACCAAACCTACTTTAGGGAGTTTAGATAGGAAGAGATTTACTAAAAAGTACTAGTGAGTCTTTGGGTCTTTGGAAGAGCTGGAGAGAAGGGCATGGATGTTGCACATCCAAGAACAAAGCACAAGAGAACACGCCCTACCACCAGGCACCTATTCTAGTGGAAGCACCATTGTCAATGTTGTCCATCTTGATCCCTACCACACTATGGTTTGGAATCTAGAAACTACACAGCCCTCCCTAAGTTGCTGCCATTGTCCTTGCCAGATCTGAATCCCCTGCCTGTGGCATGTAGTTCACTTGTACCTATGTGTTGCTTGACTGAACCCAGGCCTTGTTTAGGACAGGAAGCCATCTTTAGAAAGGGGTTCGACTGGGTGCTGGGTGGGAAACCTCACAGCATCTGCCATCAGTGCTCCTTTAAGATGGCCAGAGCCCCTACTCAACCTTCACCTGTCACTGTTCCTTGATGATGATGGGGCCTTGTTGGCTGGTCATTCACTAAATAGGACCCCAAGGCCCCTGCAGACCAAAGTTAGAAAACCACCAAACTAGATTTTTGTAACATTCTCTCTAGGGCTAAAATTCCTTGATTCTATGCATTTCCAAGATTAAAGTAGAGGTGTTTAAAGAAGTTTTTTCCTGTAGGGCTTGGCTAATTCCAATATATTCTCTGTAATTATCAGTAGTTAAGAATATTATACCCAGGGACTATGGCTTCATGTACATTTGCATGTTAGTTGAATCCCTCAATTAGGTATATTAGCACAAGAACATACAATTCACACAAAAGGAAAGGAAATGGTAAGAGAAAAAAAAGGGGGACATTTGACAAAGATGTATAGGATTTCTTTTCAGAAGGGTGTATTTTGAGACTTCCAAGGGGAGCGTTTTTAAGTTGCGAGTACTTGCAGATGCAGTTAAACTGCTTACAGTGTTTGGCATAAGCTCAGATTTACAAAATCCAAGCACAAAGTTCCAATAATCAGAAGAAAGAGCAAGCAAACTTAAGCTACCTTAAATTGTACACGTATCTGTTTATATAATCTTTTGCAATCTAACATCTTTCAATGACCAGAAAATAACATTCTTGTTATCACCAAGGCACTCCGAAGACATCAGAAATCAGTGAGATACCATATTATTAGACATGGTATGTCCATCAACTGAATGATAACTTGGGATGTACTATGTCATTGTGCCTAAGAGCTTGGGCTCTGGATTCAGCCCCTGTGGAAGCTTTAGCTAACTTACCTAGGAGATGGGAATAATAATAGTAACTGCATCATGTTGCAAGTATTAAATTGGAATAGTGTATGTTAAATTACTGGCATGTTCCCTGGGAACATAAGAAATGTTGTCTAGTGTAGTCATTAGGACACCTACACTGGCCTTTGGTCCTGTGCAAGCTCAACTGGTGTTGGCAGCCAAGAAGTGATCTGGGGAGGCTACTGCCCAGGAGAGAAAAAGTGGCTCCACCAGTTGATTCTCCAGAGGAGAGAGATGTGGTATTCATAAATGTGCAATCAATCCACCATCCTCCACCATCACTGAGACATAAAGATGGATCATCCCTCTTCCCCTGAGTCTTCTTTAACTCTTTAAGATCACTCTTGCAATTCATTAGGGACTGATTTCACCTGTATTTGATTCGAATCTGTATGTGCATTGACTACATACATGCAAAACACTGTGGCCTATGAACTGAGAGACTAGACAAACATGGACACTGATTTAACAAATATTTGTTAGGTTTCTACCATATTCTAGGGGCTGTTTTTGGCTCTGAGCATTCACTAGAGGACCTGATATGGGCTCTGGTGACGACATAGGGGAATGATATTAAATAAGCAGATACTAGGATTGACTGTGTCCCTATATGTATGGGGACACCACAGGGAGAGTAAACAATCATCTTAGTTTGCCTGGGACTGAGGGCTTGCTGGGTGCACACAATTTTCTGTTTTAAACTATGACTGAGTTATTTCTCAGGATGTGGTATTTTGGTGCTTAAACCAGGAAGGTTCTAACTAAACTGGGACGAATTGGTCCTATTAACAGGTTTTATATCCCTTACTGGACGGTCTCTCTACCTCTGAGGAATTTAATTCCCTTCATTCAAAATGAGGAACTCTGCCCTGGGATGCAGCTGTGATGTGCAAAGAGATCTGGAGTGGGTTTTCAGAGAGCAGCTGAAAACTTGGCCCTAGCTCTC